>NW_022990958.1:0-103937 GCF_902827175.1 Gymnodraco acuticeps
GTTATTTTGTATTTATCATGTTAGCAAACTATGGATAAGCTTAAAATGGGAATAATTTGGGTAAAAACTGTGAAGCTGCATTTGGGGCCTGTTGACATGTGTTTTTTGAGGACAAAGGAAGATGGGGGAAGGTGAGAGCATGTCCTGATTTGCATTCAACTTAGAACGAGCTACAGTGGTTGTGCTATTAAGAGAGGTCTCTTGGGTTTCTTCTCTGGTGCTTATCAACAGTAGCAGTTAAGTGAATACTGTTCAAACAATACCTGTGTTTGTGTTTATATTGATTTCTCTGTTTTTATCCTTTCATAAATGTAAGGACTACAAAATGGCTATAAACATTCTGGGCTGGTGGAGTAAACAGGGTTTTATGGCCTCTGTGGGGGAGGTTGTAGGTATGCAGGCCTTGAGACCTTTTGTTGGAAAGTGAGCCTGTTTGGTTTCCTGCTGCGTTTACTGCTGCGTTGCGTCTCCCAATGAGATGACCTGAAAAGATGACCAGCTGACCTAACACCAAACCCCTCCTTCTTACTCTGGTATATATCCGGTGGATCCCCTGGCGTTCGGCCCTCTTCTTCACATTGCTGCCCTCGGGTGTGAAAGTAGCTCTGCAGTATGCGGACCAGGGCAGGAGTAAGCCGGCATTACTCCTTAAGCATTACAATATAACTGTAATATATCATGTTGGTATTGTAATGTTGTATTGCATTGTCATATTGCCATTAAAGTAGATTATTGTTAACGGTTACTTTGTAGATATGGATTCCTTCCTGTATTATAAACAGCTTCAATAGGAACGCGCGGAGATTTGAAAAGCGGACCAGATATCCCTCCAAAATCTCTAACAGTATTCAACCCTTAATGTATATGTATTCAACCCTTACTGTATATGTACTTCAACCCTTACTGTATATGTATTCAACTCCTTACTGTATATGTATTCAACCCTTACTGAATATGTATTCAACTCTGTTACTGTATATGTATTCAACCTTTACTGTATATGTATTCAACTCTTACTGTATATGTATTCAACTCTTACTGTATATGTATTCAACCTTTACTGTATATGTATTCAACTCTTACTGTATATGTATTCAACTCTTACTGTATATGTATTCAACTCTTACTGTATATGTATTCAACCCTTAATGTATATGTATTCAACCTTTACTGTATATTTATTCAACCCTTAATGTATATGTATTCAACTCTTACTGTATATGTATTTCTTTTTAAACAGAGCCCATCATCAAAAGCCTACATCAGCCCCCCATATCATCTTACCAATAGTGGATAGGCAGTAGCAATGAGTAACCAGACTATCATGTCTAAAGGGACCTGTAACAGCCCAATGTAAAGCAATTCAATAAGTAATGCATTATTTATTGAACATTAAGTAGTTGACATCCTCATCCTTGATTTAGTCATGATTCATACCTTTCCTATCTATGATTGACCAAAGGAAAACACATTTAATGGAGCACCTTTTTGTTGTGTTGCCTTCTGAGAAGGTACCTTTTCACAATGTAATTAAACAATGTAGATCAATTCTGCATTTCAGATGTATAGCTGTCCCTGGAACTTACTCCCCGCCTCAGAACCAAACACGCCGAAGCTGCTTTTAGTTTTTATGCTCCCCACAAATGGAATAAACTTCCAGAAAACCTGAGGTCTTCACCAACGCTGAGTTCTTTTAAGTCGATGCTAAAAACACTACTTTTTACAGCTTACCCAGAAGCCTTTTAACTTGTTTTAGCACTTACCATATTTACAATGTCGTTTTTAAACTCTTTTATATCTCATTAATGCATTGTTTTTATGAAACTGTTATTGCATTATGTTTATTTATTGTGTTCCTCTCTGTTCTACTATCATGTTTTAATAATCATGGAAAGCACTTTGAATTGCCTCTGCGTCTGAAATGTGCAAATAAACGTACCTCACCTTACTTTTGGATTAGTGTAGACCTCCAACATCCACAGACCTGTACTAAAGACCTGTAGAGTTCTACACTGGTGAACTGTGGTGTGGACAGTAAAGCACTATCACACCTTAATGTTTCACTGACCCTCATCCATTCTTCCTAAAACAATCTTTATACATATTACATTAACAAATCAACAGAGGTATCATTCAGGCCTTCAAACAAACACTAGCTGTAACATAAATGTGAGGGGCGTCACAAATAAAAAAGAAGGTTCCCAACTAAAGAAACGTAATCTGGGTGCTGGCTGTCAGGGCACTGTCCCAGGAAATGTTCGAGTAATATCTCGGTTTCTGTCCGCTAACACAAATGGCACCCTGCGTTCAAGCCCAATACTGCCTGGCAAACCCTTCCAGTCCATCATGCCTGTTAAAAAAGGCCAGAGAAAAAAACATTCATGAGATGGTACAATTATATGTAAAGTACTAAAAAGCTATTTGTCTGAAAATGTAGTCTTTGCAGGCCCTGGGATGATCCTCTCAGACACATCTGGTAAACCAAAAGAAACATTGCAGTCTGAACAGAATTATTTCAGTGAATGTGGTGGTGTATGGGAACATGACCGACAGATTATACAAAACCCATGCAATCGTAACAATATGGGCAGGTCAAACAGCCCAAGCTGGAGTCAAGTGGAGATTCAACGATGTAATGCTCTTTCCCTGTGTGGTGTCAAAACTCAAGTTAACTGTTCAGATGCAAATTAACAAGACAACGCTATGCAACTGAATTCATACCTCATCTCTGCAAGGTCCTTGACCATGTGCAAGTATTCATTTCCAGCCTGTAAATATGAAATGTATATCAGAATACTGTTGCAGAAACCTAAAGCCTGCTTTCATTAACTTATAACACAAACAAGACTTAAGGAAATTATGCAATACATATTCTACTTTACACATCTGCAAAACACATTGGTTGATTTGAATATGGCATACTTTTACTACACTTAGTTTGCTTTCAAATGTACCCTCTACGCATGTTTCACTTTCATCACTGCAATCGCATGCACACACTCTTTTTAAATTGAGCACACCTGTGGGGCTTCCTTGGGCTAGTATGAAGTAGAAGTGTGCTATTCTTAAAACTGTCATTGTTTTTTATGTACCAGTTGTTCCTGACTCACAGGACCACTCAGTGTCAACCTCTCCTCACACTGCTCTCCACAACCTTAAAACAGAACTGTCCAGTTCCATATACCACTGCAATCAAAACAATGTAACCATATCAAGATGTAGTGTATTTTTGAAAAAGGCACATAGTCGTCTTGCAAAGGTAAATATAAATAACTTTGCTTTACAACTCGTTTTCTACCAACCTGTTTTCTCCTGTCTTGGACCGTTACCTGTGCTGCTGCTGCACACACCACCACCTCTGTAAGAATCACAGATTAAGCTGCAGGAAACAATGTGATACACTGTTTGCCTTCATTACAGGCAGCTGCGACTGTTCTCATGTGCTTACAGGCTAGGGAAAGGTTACTGTCTAAACGCAATAACCTTTTTGATACTGCAGTGGAGGAGCTGGACGTGCATTCACAGAATAAAACAAGTCTTAATGTGGTGGTAAACCTAAATACATACAGCTCCAGTAAAAAGTTTGAGACACACTTTCCCATTCACTTAGCATCCTAATGTTTCTGGCTACATCAGTGTGGTGAACTCATAAACCAAAACATTACAACCCAGTCTCACGGCATTTCGTGTTCACCAACACGATTTTTAATCTATTGATTTGTGTTCCCCAACACGATTTGCCCCTTTTTTTCGTGTTGCACAGCACGATTTTTTTTCGTGTTGCACAGCACGATTTTAAAAGCAATGTATTTCTACTGCTTGCAGCACGTCTTTTTCTCCGGTCGGGTCGAGGAAGACCTGAAGCTGTGTGGTTCATAAAAACATGTTCTTACTCAATATCAAGCCACAATTATTGCTTTTATTTTAAATCGTATAATTTCGGACTTTTGTTGCCGTCTGTGAGGAAACTAAATGGGGCTCAGAGCCTCAGAATACTGAAATCTGTATTTTTTAAATATTTGTTTCCTTCTAATTTGTTATTCTTTTCAAAAATAACACACTGTTATTTACTCACCAATAACACACAATTATCCTTGATTTTATTTATTGGTTTAATTCCATAATCTCGGGCTTTTTTGGCCTCCGTCAGGGACTGAATTTCAAAATAAAAATAACCGGACATAGGGCATTACCCAAGATCCCTCAGCTATGGTTTTAAGCTCGCTTATTGGATGTTTTAGCCGCAATGCATGCTGGGATTTGGTTGTTTATATGATATGAAATCCGGAAAAACATTTGTGTACCTTGTGTGCATCTAGTGGTTTAAAGCACGTTATTGAATTATAGTTTGATTAAAAAAATATTAAGAGTACATACTTCATAGGGGGAAAGTATAAATATAGAAATATAGAATATAAAAAATCAAGAAGATACTATAAAGTGATCTCTACAATAAAACAGTTTAGTGCAGCATGTACAAAGATATTAATAGGAGGAGGTGCAAAACAGAAAAACGAATTAACCTTTATTTAAACATTAAATAACAGATTAAGGTCTTCTTTTAAATAAGAAAAAAACGTTGGGGGTATCTATCTACAGATAAATATTAAGCCTGACAAAGTACTTAACGTCTAATATATTGCTTTCCTGCAATGTTAACTATGTTGAAGCACTTATTTTAACTGATATTATACATATGAATTATACTCGTATGTATGTAGATAGAATAAGAAATGTGCAGAATATGACAGTTTAATGGTGGAGGTTCACACATATTGATAGATGTCTTGTAATGCACTGTTGAGGAACCTGTGACCCAAGTGTTTAATTCATTGCATAACTACACCGTAGTTGTGTATATGATATGTCAATACACCTTTGAAAATCTTGAAAGGGATGTGCAAAATAGCCATAATATACAGTCTTTAATGAACTATTAGTAGAGAATAACGAGTAATGAATATACTTTATTACTCGTTTCCATTCATGTCAATTGCAGATACATGTTTAGTCTTCTCAAGCACCAACTATCAAATATCTCTCCTGATTGTTGGCCGCAGATTACTCCGGGTCCCAGATCCCCCCATACCCCAAAAATATTTTTATTGCAGATCTACATGAATCACACAAACGACCTATTTTGGATTCAAAACGGCGAATTTTGCCGAAAGGTGACAAGTTTGCATCCCTGATGGCAAACCACTGTGCGAACATCAGCACCAAATGAACATTTCCGTTCGCTAACGCGCTCACGGAGAAGTATAAACCAGGCTTTTCCTGCTATCCATTTTTGTTCTTGAAGTTCTTGAAGAGTAGGTTAACGCAGAGCCATATAATAGAAGAGTTATGACATCTCCGTTCACTCCAATGGACCACTTTTTTACAGCAATGGCGGATCGTGGAGCCTCTCAATCGTTCCCCGGAAGTTAGCGCCAAGGCTAGCAGAGCTGTGGAGTTGCAGCATAATAGACCGTTCGTGACGGACTTTTAAAGGTAAGAAGAAGTTTAAAGATTTATATTGCGGATATTATCAGTACATCTGATTCAATTGAACATGTGTATTAAAGGATGTCAGTGGATTGTCCCTAAATTAGTAGATTTAGGGAACGTTTACAGATAACAGATCAAGCTAGGATACCGAAGCAAGTTAGCAACACACGTTGAACAGCCTTTTAATTGTAAATTCCGTTCTCTTAATGTCTATTTGGTCCAACGTTGTTGAATTAGAGAAGAGGGGCTTCTAAACGGGATTGTATGCGGGGGTGGAGGGAGTTAAATATTAGATAAATATAACTTTGGTGCGTGTAAGAGTGAGTGTTTTTAGCAGAGCCATATTGTGTCCTTGTGATTATGTTGATTATTACCTGTGTGTATAATGTTGCAGCTCAGCTGATTTTGGATTGATGGCAAAGGGAGAGGGACTTAAGTGAGAGTGAACACACAAGGTAAGTTTAATACTACTGTTTTATATAAGTAAGCATACTAAACATGTATTATATCAGTAATCTTGTTAGTAACCTACTGTATGGCAGGTGGAGGGGCAGTGATGTTACAGGTGGAGGAGCAAAACTGCAAGACTGCAAACTCACAAGACAGAGAAATCAAAGTTTGTTCTCCAGAGAAGAGGTTGATTTCACTTCCATTTTTTCATATTTTCTAAAGATGTGGAAATGGCACAAAAAAACACTTGAGAGCTGTAACCAAGACAACTGTAACAACATGAGTAGACAGCCACCAAGGTTTTTCAAGTCCCTCTCTTACTCCATTTTGCCAACCCAAACTTCCAGGTACATGACGGGACACCTTGCTTGTTTTTGTTGTTTGCGCTCCTCTGGCAGGTGGAGGGCAGTGATCCCTTCCCTTCTTCCCTCAATCTTTGAGACTAATGTAAGTAGAAGACATGGCACTGTAAATGTTCGAACATTTAAAATATTATACCACTTAAAAATAAGAAATATTACTTTTGTTACTAAGAGTTCATACTTATTATACCTGTGTCACCTTTCACACTATCGCTGTGATCATGAGCTATGGGCTTTGTAGATACAGGTCCCGGGGTGAATCGTGGTGCAGGGGCCCTTCTCTTTTTGACCACAGGGCGATGCACGAAGATGGTGGGTATAGCCTCTGCTCTCAGCCTAGTCTTGCCCTTTTTTGTCTTGACAAACTGGTCTGCATCAAAATGTGCCTGCGGAGTGACTTGAGGTTACTTCACACACAGAACAACTCAGTTTTGTCTGCCCACATACATATTCCATAGTGGTTGAATACACAGTATTAGGAAACACTTTATACTTACTGGACATGTTATACTCATTACATACTGTATATACAATATGACCAAGAATGTGAGACAACTTTATAGAAATTCATATCACATATGTTACTGATGCCATTTGTCATACTTTGTTAAACTCACAAATAATAAAGTTCCATAACTTCAGTTGGGAACAAAGACCACACCTTATCTCCCCAAGGCAATTTCCCATCCAATAGGTGTGCTATATAGGTGTGTATAACCCTTTCTCCTGTCTGTTACTCCCTCTTTCAGCACAAGAACCAGAGGGGGATTCAATGGAGCCTGAATACCTGCACTGAGACCCTCACCCTGCACCCTGAGTCTCAACTCTCAGTGTTTTTCAAGCCTTTCCCTGTTTTTTGTATTAAACAAAACATTAAGCTTTCCCAATGGTGTGGTTTTCGTTTTGTGAAAAAGTGCAAATGCAGTGTTTGTATATAAATCACATATTTGTTTGCTGTTGGTTGTGAAATTGCTCCTGCTTCCTCCGCTCTGTGTCAGTGGGGAAGCCGTACATTCGTACACCTTTCTCTGAGCGATTGGAGCATCCCCAGGCAGCACAGCAAACCATGGTGGCGACTAGGAGGCAGCACAGCAAACCATGGTGGAGACTAGGAGGCAGCACAGCAAACCATGGTGGAGACTAGGAGGCAGCACAGCAAACCATGGTGGCGACTAGGAGGCAGCACAGCAAAACCATGGTGGCGACTAGGAGGCAGCACAGCACACCATGGTGGAGACTAGGAGGGCAGCACAGCAAACCATGGTGGAGACTAGGAGGCAGCACAGCAAACCATGGTGGAGACTAGGAGGCAGCACAGCAAACCATGGTGGCGACTAGGAGGCAGCACAGCAAACCATGGTGGAGACTAGGAGGCAGCACAGCACACCATGGTGGCGACTAGGCAACCCTGTCTCCTAAAAATTACGTTCCCACAGAACTAAACTGCATTCTGAATTACGTTTAGCTTGAAACGTATTTACTCCCACGTTACGTTCGTTATGAACGTATCTAAAATACGTTTATTTTCTACATATCTTTGCCATTTATTGTCTTGCTTATAATAATGATAATAGTCATTTATAAATATAATTTTAGAGCACACATTTGAAATCGAGAATCGGGCTCGATATATGGTTAAATTAAAATCAGTAGGCGAGGCTGTAATTTCGGCAGCTGTTACTCTCATGAGCGAGGCAGAAAATAATAGTTTTAACATGACAAAAAGCTGCTGTGTCGTTTATTGCACCTCAAAGATTAAAACAAATCCAGAGTTACGTGTTTCTGTACTTCCTCTAAGAAGAAAAGACAGTAAAAGAAGAGCTCTGTGGCTTCAGGCTTGATCGCCGTTCAAATGACAGCGTTGGTTTCCCCAAAAGTGGGCGGGGCTGTAAAGTGACGTAGATTTTACTATCATCTATTATTCAAAACCATTCTATGTATTCTAACGTAAATTACATGCCAGTGTTTTATCTTTTTATTTATTTGTTTTTATTTTAAATCGTATAAACGTCTGTGAGGAAAATAAATGGGGTTTAGAGCCTCAAAATACTGAAATCTGTATTTTTTAAAATCTTTTCCTTCTAATTTGTTATTCTTTTCTAAATAACACACTGTTATTTACTCAACAATAACACACAATTATCCTTGTTTTTATTTATTTGTTTAATTCTATAATCTTGGGCTTTTTAGCCGTAAATAAAGTCACCAGAAACAGACGGGACATTTCGAGATTTAGGATGGCCGAAGACACTACACTACCCATAATCCCCAGCTATCGTTTGGGACTACAGTCCCGTTGACAAACCCCGTGATGTTTGAGTGGCAGTGCGCCAAGGTTACGCCGAGCGTCAAGCTCTTTGAAATGGAACGAAACCACGGCAGACTATTCAAAACTGGACTCGAACGCCCCCCGAGAAATACACATGCTGGCTATTGTGTTTCGCAACATGTTCTCTATGGCACGTATCTACTGGGAATTGTAGTTTTAAAAGACGTTTTTCCCAAAATTAGAAGTTGCCAGTATTAAACTGTGTACAGCCCTGGAGGTTTAGGCGATAGGAAACACATTGGTGTGTACACATTTAAAACATGTAATTACTAAATGGGTAAAAATCGCTTATATCCATAATGGGCAGCATTCATATATACCCACACGACAGCTTACTTTGTAATTCTACTCCACTACAATTCAGAGGTTAACCTGGTATTTTTACTCCACTGCATTTAGTTGAGTTACTTTGCAGATTCTGATTAATGATGTGAAATATAAACAACCCTTAAAGCAGACTTTAGTTACACGTGAGTAAAATTCAGGGAAGGTGATTGTCAAGTGCCAACAATCAGGAGAGATATTTGATAGGTGGTGCTTGAGAAGACGAAACATTTATCTGCAGATCTCTATAAAGTATATTCATTACTCGTTATTCTCTACTAATAGTTAATTAAAAACTGTATAATGGCTATTTTGCACATCCCTTTCAAGATTTCAAGATTTTCTAAGGTTTATTGATCATATACACAACTTGGGTCGCAGGTTCCTCAACAGCGCATTACAAGACATCTATCAATATGTGTGTACCTCCACCATTAAACTGTCATATTCTGCACATTTCTTATTCTATCTACATACATTAGAGTATAATTAATGTGTATAATATCAGTTAAAAGAAGTGCTTCAACATAGTTAACATTGCAGGAAAGCAATATATTAGACGTTAAGTACTTTGTCAGGCTTAATATTTATCTGTAGATAGATACCCCCAAAGCTTTTTTCTTGTTTAAAATAAGACCTTAACCTAAAGTATTCTTTAATGTGTTAATAAAGGTTAATTCGTTTTTCTGTTTTGCACATCCTCATATTAATATCTTTGTACATCCGGCACTAAACTGTTTTATTGTAGAGATCACTTATAGTATCTTCTTGACTTTTTATATTCTATATTTCTATCATTGACCTTCTACTTTCCCCCTATGAAAGTATGTACTCTTAATATTGTTTTCATCAAATAACATTATTCAACAAAAATAATTCAATACCGTGCTTTAACCACTAGGCGGTGCACACAAGGTACACACAGCATACTAATAATAACTTTGTATTATTAGTGTAGAACACTTATGTATGTATAACATCTGAAGATGTGTAGTTTTATTCATGTTTTTACATAATTTTACAGGATATTGCTATATTATTTCACATGTTTTACTTCTACACATTAATATCTGATTTGTAAAACATCACAGACAGAAAGGTATATCCGTCATTTAATGGTACGCTATTGAAATTCTGAATCCATAGATGTGTCTCCCATCACCCAAATCCCCTGACTATTCTCTCAACTCAGTATTTACATTATTATATTCAAAGAAAATCAGTAATATCTTTAAAAACTACAAGTCCTTTTCTATCAGCTGTGCACCGTCATGGTGTAAATATAACCTATTATCTACCAATTGGATCAAATATAAAAGTCAGCCGAATTACTATTGATACTGCAAGGAGACGTATTTTGTGAAAAGAAATTGAAGATGTTGTTTAATTGTTGATATATTTATGATCCACATCAAGTATTCAGTTTTGGCGGCAGTTCCTCATGTTTGTCTAGAAGTCTTCTCATCAGGGCTCTATAAATAAAGAACTACGGCAGATGTATAATATTTAATGCAGCCGAACCGTGTATTACAATGCCGTTATGTGATGACTTCCAAAGAGAAAAGCAAGAACACTCTGAATTAGGTATTATTTTATTTTTCGTTTTCGGATATCACAACTTATTAACACCATATCCCAGCGTTTATTGCGGCTAAAACATCCAATCAACGAGCTTCAAGCTGAGGATCTTGGGTAATCAGTTCGGTGGGTTTGTGGTGTGTATCGCTCAAAATGTCCCGTCTGTTTCCGGTGACTTTATTTACGGCTAAAAAGCCCAAGATTATAGAATTAAACGAATACATAAAAACAAGGATAATTGTGTGTTATGGTTGAGTAAATAACAGTGTGTTATTTAGAAAATAATAACAAATTAGAAGGAAAAGATTTTAAAAAATACAGATTTCAGTATTTTGAGGCTCTGAGCCATTTATTTTCCTCACAGACGGGAAAAAAGTCTGACATTATACGATTTAAAATAAAAACAAATAAATAAAAAGATAAAACACTGGCATGTAATTTACGTTAGAATAAATAGAATGGTTTTGAATAATAGATGATAGTAAAACGTCACTTTACAGCCCCGCCCACTTTTGGGGAAACCAACGCTGTCATTTGAACGGCGATCAAGCCTGAAGCCACAGAGCTCTTATTTTACTGTCTTTTCTTCTTAGAGGAAGTACAGAAACAAGTAACTCTGGATTTGTTTTAATCTTTGAGGTGCAATAAACGACACAGCAGCTTTTTGTCATGTTAAAACTATTATTTTCTGCCTCGCTCATGAGAGTAACAGCTGCCGAAATTACAGCCTCGCCTACTGATTTTAATTTAACCATATATCGAGCCCGATTCTCGATTTCAAATGTGTGCTCTAAAATGATATTTTTAAATGACTATTATCATTATTATAAGCAAGGCAATAAATGGCAAAGATATGTAGAAAATAAACGTATTTAAGATACGTTCATAACGAACGTAACGTGGGAGAAGATATGTTTCTAGAAGATATGTAGAAAATAAACGTATTTAAGATACGTTCATAACGAACGTAACGTGGGAGAAAATACGTTTCTAGAAGATATGTAGAAAATAAACGTATTTAAGATACGTTCATAACGAACGTAACGTGGGAGAAGATATGTTTCTAGAAGATATGTAGAAAATAAACGTATTTGAGATACGTTCATAACAAACGTAACGTGGGAGAAAATACGTTTCTAGCTAAACGTAATTGAGAATGCAGTTTAGTTCTGTGGGAACGTAATTTTTAGGAGACAGGGTTGGACTAGGAGGCAGCACAGCACACCATGGTGGAGACTAGGAGGCAGCACAGCACACCATGGTGGAGACTAGGAGGCAGCACAGCACACCATGGTGGCGACTAGGAGGCAGCACAGCACACCATGGTGGAGACTAGGAGGCAGCACAGCAAACCAGGACAACACGGAGGAAAAGGCACAGACAAACTGTATGATATGCTATTCAATGTTTATTGAATTCCATGTATTTGCAATGGATGTTCCTAAAACAACACATTTAACATCATCATCATCATGCTGCTGCTGCTAGTCCTTTGATAGTCACCTGTCGGTCTCCTGTCCTTTCTGAAAGCCATAAAGATGACATTAGTCATTTAGATAACTCGTGTCCTCAGTTACCATGGTTACTGAAACTACCATGACTTTAAGAAAATGGTAGACATTAATCTAATCTGAATTTTAAAGCATTACTTTAGATCCCCTCCCTCTAAATGTATCAATAAACATTAGAAAGTGATGCTCCTGACTACCATACAAGTTTAAGAAGATAATATTGGTTTTAAAGAATTCAAAGCTATAAATAAACAGCAACAGGCTCTTTAACCAAGTCACTGTTAGCCTAACATGTAAACTAGTTGTTCACACTAATCCTAATATTATCACTTAATATTAGCAAATTCTATTTTATTTTTTAAAACATATTGATGTAAATACATACACATATCGATTTGTTGTATAAATATTGCAAATCAAAACCTTTATTCACTAATAATTACCAAAAATCGTAGTTCTATCTCCTGTTATCAATGCATTCACATTGCCCGCCATGAACTTCCGGGGAACGATCCTCGTCTACATGAACCACGTGACGATAACCGTTTTTGGACTTCCGTTGGCGTAACTCTTCTATTATATGGCTCTGGGTTAACGGAATTCCGGTAAAAAAAATAGGCTATTTAACTCCAGCTAATTCGTAACAAACCGAGTGTTTTCGGCCGTCTCCACTCAACATATATGGTACCTTGATAACTGTCTGATTAAAGTACAGTGCTACCAAGTGTGTGAAGATGGGTCTGGCATCGCGAGACTACTGTCTGATTGGTTGGCTGATCCGTGACGTCACTGTTTTGTTTTGTTTGTAAGGGTGGGGGATAAAGGGGGTGGTAATATTTTAAATATAATTACAATCTGTTGTATATTTTAAGCAACAATTCTGAGACTATTGTCACAGTTGGCCTCTTGGCTCTCCATAGAAGCCTGCAACATTGAATGGCCTGGTCATAGCCTATTCATATTTGACTTTATTCTGGAAATCTACACAGGCTTCATCCAATAATCTACGCTTACTTTGTTTTATTACGTTCTAAAACAAAATAGCATTTTAAACCATCTCAATTTAAGGTTACTTTCATCTTGTGTTCTGGTATCCAAACAAACCAATGACTAGATAAAACTGGATGTATTTACCTGCAATTCCTGCACATTGGCTCTGCTGGTGCATGCTCCGTCAGAAACCCAACGCAAAGGTTTCTGAGCAGAGTAGTTCTTTCTGCCCTTCTTCAGTCTCTCTCGACTCCTCGTCATTGTAATGCTCGTGAACGACGGTCCTTTTCGTTCTACTACACCCCGTTGCGTTTGATTCTTATGGCTGCATCTTACTTTCCAGCTAAATATAAAACCCACATTGATTACAATAAGGAGCCCTATTTTGGGGGGTCTATACAAGTTTCAATTTACCCCCTGATTTACCAATCTTTGGGACTTTCAACTGCATTTGCATTGATTGCGCGACTGGTATTCAGATGCACAATGGATTTAAATCACCCTCTATTAAAAACTGGTTTAGGCTAACACATTTTGAGTAACCTCCAGACCATTTGTCCAAAAATAAGTAGGTTTATAGGCTTGCAAATGCCATTCAGGCCCTTGAGGCATCCATTAAGTTGAAGTACCACCTCACACAGGACTAGACTTAAGGCACTAATAAACAAGAGACACTTCAACTGAGCAAAAAAAAAGTAATGCTAAAACAGGCACTCCAATCCATACACCTCACCAACCAAAGTGAAAACATATGGAAGTTCCCCTCCTTCACCTGTACTCCCTCCTCACACTATTCAAACACAAATAGGACATATCTACACACATACATCCAGGAATAGGCAACATATAACAATACTTTTAAATTAAAGCGCACAGCAAATACTGAACTCGCCCACTCTGCAAGACCCTCCCACATGGTCTCAAGCACTAGGTGTATTCTATCTCCATAGCGATAGAGAACTGTGTGTCTCCATAGAGAACTGGGTGTCTCCATAGATATAGATAACTGTGTGTGTCCATAGAGATAGAGCCCTGGGTGTGTCTTCATAGAGATAGAGAACTGTGTGTCTTCATAGAGATAGCGACTGGGTGTGTTCTATCTCAATCAATATAGAGCACTGGGTGTGTCCATAGAGATATATAACTGGGTGTCTCCACTGGGTGTCTCCATAGAGATAGAGCCCTGGGTGTCTCCATAGAGATAGAGCACTGGGTGTCTCCATAGAGATAGAGCACTGGGTGCGTTCTATCTCCATAGAGACAGAGCACTAGGTGTGTTCTAGCTCTATGGTCTAACCTTCCTGAGGAAACGACTTCGCTGCACGGACGGCATGGACAGAATTTAGGCAATTGCACCCCAGACGACAGGCATTAACACAGTGAGTGGTATTGCGGCTACTGCAATCTTCTATGGTCCCAAACCCTTTTAGAGGAGGGAGCAAAACACAGAAAAGGATACCTCATACTCCACCTGTCTTGACAGTCCTCATTAACTATGAACAATACCCACCTACCCACCCTCTCTCGCTACCTCAAACCCATCCTCTCTCGCTACCTCCTTCCGACCTCTCTCGCTACCTCAAACCCAACCTCTCTCGCTACCTCAAACCCACCCTCTCTCGCTACCTCCTTCCATCCTCTCTCGCTACCTCAAACCCACTCTCTCTCGCCACCTCCCACCCAACCATATATTTCTGCACCAAATATATTGTTTTGCATTGAGATGTAGAGATGAGAGATGAGAGATGAAGAGATGTAGAGATGTAGAGATGAGAGATGAAGAGATGAAGAGATGTAGAGATGAGAGATGTAGAGATGAGAGATGAGAGATGAAGAGATGTAGAGATGTAGAGATGAGAGATGAAGAGATGAGTAATGAGAGATGAAGAGATGTAGAGATGAGAGATGTAGAGATGAGAGATGAGAGATGAGAGATGTAGAGATGAGAGATGTAGAGATGTAGAGATGAGAGATGTAGAGATGTAGAGATGTAGAGATGAGAGATGTAGAGATGAGAGATGTAGAGATGTAGAGATGAGAGATGTAGAGATGAGAGATGTAGAGATGAGAGATGTAGAGATGAGAGATGAGAGATGTAGAGATGTAGAGATGAGAGATGTAGAGATGAGAGATGAGAGATGTAGAGATGAGAGATGTAGAGATGAGAGATGTAGAGATGAGAGATGAGAGATGTAGAGATGAGAGATGAGAGATGTAGAGATGAGAGATGTAGAGATGAGAGATGAGAGATGTAGAGATGTAGAGATGAGAGATGTAGAGATGTAGAGATGAGAGATGTAGAGATGAGAGATGAGAGATGTAGAGATGAGAGATGAGAGATGTAGAGATGTAGAGATGAGAGATGAGAGATGAGAGATGTAGAGATGAGAGATGTAGAGATGAGAGATGAGAGATGTAGAGATGAGAGATGAGAGATGTAGAGATGAGAGATGAGAGATGTAGAGATGAGAGATGTAGAGATGTAGAGATGAGAGATGTAGAGATGAGAGATGTAGAGATGAGAGATGAGAGATGTAGAGATGTAGAGATGAGAGATGAGAGATGAGAGAGATGAGAGATGAGAGATGTAGAGATGAGAGATGAGAGATGTAGAGATGAGAGTAGAGATGAGAGATGTAGAGATGAGAGATGAGAGATGTAGAGATGAGAGATGTAGAGATGAGAGATGTGAGAGATGTAGAGAGATGAGAGATGTAGAGATGAGAGATGAGAGATGAGAGATGTAGAGAGATGAGAGATGAGAGATGAGAGATGAGAGATGTAGAGATGAGAGATGTAGAGATGAGAGATGAGAGATGTAGAGATGAGAGATGAGAGATGTAGAGATGAGAGATGTAGAGATGAGAGATGTAGAGATGTAGAGATGAGAGATGTAGAGATGTAGAGATGAGAGATGTAGAGATGTAGAGATGTAGAGATGTAGAGATGAGAGATGAGAGATGTAGAGATGAGAGATGTAGAGATGAGAGATGAGAGATGTAGAGATGAGAGATGAGAGATGTAGAGATGTAGAGATGAGAGATGTAGAGATGTAGAGATGAGAGATGAGAGATGTAGAGATGTAGAGATGTAGAGATGAGAGATGAGAGATGTAGAGATGAGAGATGTAGAGATGTAGAGATGAGAGATGAGAGATGTAGAGATGAGAGATGTAGAGATGAGAGATGAGAGATGTAGAGATGAGAGATGTAGAGATGACAGATGTAGAGATGAGAGATGAGAGATGTAGAGATGAGAGATGTAGAGATGAGAGATGAGAGATGTAGAGATGACAGATGTAGAGATGAGAGATGTAGAGATGAGAGATGAGAGATGAGAGATGAGAGATGAGAGATGTAGAGATGAGAGATGTAGAGATGAGAGATGAGAGATGTAGAGATGAGAGATGTAGAGATGTAGAGATGTAGAGATGAGAGATGTAGAGATGAGAGATGAGAGATGTAGAGATGAGAGATGAGAGATGTAGAGATGAGAGATGAGAGATGTAGAGATGAGAGATGTAGAGATGGAGAGATGAGAGATGTAGAGATGTTGTCTTCAGCGGTTTTAGTGAGAGCATAGGTTGCACAACTTGCTGATGAAGTGGCACCAAATAGATGTACTGTCATCCTGTACTCGGCGAGAGGTAAACTGACATCTCCTCCTGGCCACCAAAGAAAGCGAAATCTTGATTGGCAGGAGCCACCTTGACCTGATGGTACATCCGACATCAGCCATGAAAGCTATCTGTTCTTGTCTGAATGGAATGAGCACACCAAGTAGCGTGTTGGGAAGACTGGGACCCTGAATAAGTCATTTAATGAATATCCTTGATAAGATGTGGAACAATCGAACACTACACGAATCTTGCCCTTCTTTGGGTGCTGAACCCCATGATGTGGTATGTACCACACCTTTCCACTCTCAGGGTTGAGCTGCTCTTGGGGCAGTAGCTGAGTGCGACCTTTTGCTCTCACAGCCTCCAAGAATGTTTTATATTCATCATGGAAAACTTTGTTCCTTTTGAATTTCCTTTTTAATGATTCTCTGCTCTGCAAGTTTGCGATTGTTTGGCATCATGATATTCTTCTGTTTGAATGGAAGTCCAAGCTGATCATGTCCATCTTTGATTTGAGCTGAATCTGACATGATCTTTAAAAATGGCTTGTCTTCAACTGACATCTCTCTCTTCTCATCACAACCTTTCTCTGGAAAGTCATGATTGTATTGCTGCTCCAGCAGCTCACCTAAATCTGTCACTGATATCCCATTAACAACATAAAGTATCCTCAGATTCAGTGGTTTCCTGATTCAGTCCATTCACAGCCCAACCTAGGACTGTCTTCACAGCAAAGGGTCCTCCATTTGGACTGTTTATTATTTTCCACGGCTCCATTAGCTTTGGTGCATTTGTTCCTATAAGCGACCCGATTTCACAATCCAGTTCAGGCCACTTAATCTCTCTTAGATATTTCCATTGATTGATGGTCTCTTGGGAATGTGCTCTTTTCCAGCAGGACTTTCCTCTTGTGTGTAGACTTTAGGCAGCTGATCAAAAGCATTGCCTTCGATGCAACTCACTTCAAGACCTTTGACAAAGGAAGTGTCACTTTCTCCTGACCCATTGTTTTTAAGAGGATCTTTGTTCTCTTGGCTTTGGCATGCACATGTTGTTGAAGGGCTTCAGTACAGAAACGTGCAGTGCTTCCCTGATCCATACATGCGTAAGTCTGCACAGTCTGGGTCGAGTTTGACAACTTGATTTGAACTGAGATAATTGGTAGGGTTTGTTGCCCACCGGCCCCAGTGTGGTGTCTGCCATCTAAAGAGACTAATGCTTACAGAAGCTGCTTGGGTGGATTTATCAGAGCTGTCTTTTTGTTCAATCCTTTTCTTGTAGATGTTTAGATATTGTTGGATGTTTCATTGAACAAACTTCACATTTCATTCTTTTCTGACAGTCTTTGCTTAGATGTCCTTTCGTTAGACGGCCAAAGCAAATTCCTTGAGCAGTCGATCTTTTCATTGTGAGATGTTTTGTTCATCTGACATGTTTCAGAGGTGTGTTCTCCTGCACAAAGTACACAGCGCTTCTGAACAGTAATGCCTTTATGGTCTGAGTTGATGTTTTGGAAAGGTTTTTGCTCTTCATTGACTCCTGGGCTTGTCACAGTAACAAAGCTACTTCCCTTATAACCATGAGCAGGCTTATTGCTGGGTGACTTGTACACTTTAATATCCCTTTTTGGCATGACATCCTGTATGTCTCCAAACATGGGGTCTGATACAATGCGAGCATGCTTTTCAATGAAGTCGACCAATATTGGAAACTTTGCTCTTGTCTTATTGTGTTAATAATATGCATATGCAGTTGTTCTCCACTTTTCCCTACGTTTAAACGGGAGTTTCATGATCACATTTCTCATGTTTGATGTGCTATTCATTTCATCCAAAAACTCAACCTCTTCCATTGTGTTGCAACATCCACGAAGACAGATAGCAGAAGAATGCAGTGCTTTTCTATCTTCACTCTTTATAGCATTCCAGTTCAACATGTTGTCCAAACAAGCTGCTGCGATTAAGAGTTGATGTCCATAGTGTTAGGAACCTTGACTCAATAGTTTAGGACTCAAATGCACAACCCAGAGACAAAAAAGGTTTGAAGAACAAATAATCTTTACTTGCAAAAAACAAAATCACTCTTTTAGAGGAAATAACAAAATGACTAAAGTAACGTGCTCTCATGGAGGGAAAAAGGCACAACACTGAATCTCTTAAGCGATGGCTTGGATCTGGCTTCTTGGGACAACGAACAAGACGAACCGACAACTAACAAGGGGAGACAGGACAATATGTACATGAGGTAAGTGGGCACAGGTGGAAACAATCAGGGGCGGGGCAGACACTGACGATGGCGGGAAAAGGGACCAGAGCAGGAAGTAAAGGGACCTGGAATGAGACAACGTGAGTACAAAATAAAACAGGAAGTGGAACATAAACTAAACTAACATGAACATGACGAACACAAACATGACACAACTTAACATAATTGACGGGACACTACACATAGTTCTCTTGGAGCAGTCTTTTGGCTTTCAAAAAGCCCTTTTTACAATCCATGATCTTCAGCCTGCACTATAAAAAAGGATTTTGGAGGGTAGTATATATTATCCAAGCAAATCATTTAAATTGTACTCAAGGTATATAAGTGAGCATTGTTAGTATATTTGAATGGGTACATTCTACCTACACTACCTAATTTCTGACAGTACCAACTGAAACACAAACAATCTGGGTCAAATCTACTTGAAGACATTAGGCCCACACTGCCCCTTTGCGCATGCGGTGATTCTTGGCTGCAGGCCAGAGGAGCGGTTCTCTTTCGCGCCTCCCTCCTCCTGCTGTGTGGAAATGTTGGAAGTTAAGATATTACTGTCTATCATGTCCTACATATACATGTTCACGTTTTTTGAGGTTCATCACAAGACTTGTTGTCTGCTTGCTTCACTGTTAGACAAGGAATGTAAGTTTGTTCTCATCTATTACTCACTGGAAGTCGGTCACTGATGCTAGATAGCTGTAGCTAACATAGGAGCTAAGAGTAAAGCACTATGATGTTTAGCTCCATATTGTTAATAATTGTTATTACAGCAATAATGTGCATGTTGACGGCATGCCGTCTGAAATGAGTTAAGTGTCACGGCGACAGTTGTATATTAATGTAAGTTAACCAGCCAAGTTGTGTTTCACATTAGCATCGTGCATGCTTAGCAGAGAAGGCTATTGTTTGCTAGCTAAGTACTAACAAGAACAGCGCGCGGAAGGCGGCATTCGTTTAATCAACCTTTGAAGTTGGTCGTCGTAAGGTGTGTTTGTCCAATGTTATTTTCCACACAGTATCCAATGGTGATGCACACTGCAAAAATCAGTAGCCGTTTATTAAATAACATGTCAGTTCAAGTAATATGACGAACTCTGACCCGGTTGAGTAGTATTGAGTACAGTAACGGTTTGCGGGGGACACATTCAAATGATGCACAAGGCTAACTAAGTTGAAGCTAGCCTGTAGCATCTCTCTCAGTCTATCTAACGTCGGCCGTCAGTTTCCTCGTGTGTCTGTGTTCATATGAGCGTGCATGAAACGATCAATACTGAGACAACTATCTCGCGACTATCTCTTAGTGAAAAATAACCATCGTATATTCTGCCAAGCCACAGTAATAATGATTTATGATTCATTTGTCTTTTTTGAGGTATAGCTGCAGCAATAGCCTATAGACTTATGTTTACATTAAGCTTACTGTATATTATCGTGAGGACTGGATAGATTACCACGGAGCAGAGCCAAAGCTCATTGTTATATATTTTAGGATTTTTCTACATGAAAATGTTTAATTGTGTTATTTTGTTGGTAATGTTCAGTGTAAGAAATGTGAATATAAGTGTAACATCCTCAGAGACGGCACCTAAGTCCTATACATTTTAAATCCTGCAGACAATTCGTAGTGGAGTGGAGGTGGTGACCCTCAGCCCACGTGTCAGTGTCTTCAAGGAGAGATGGCCTGGTTTATTCAATGAGGCTCAGGTGAGAACATTACATTTATTTATTTTCCATTTCAACTCACTGTTGTCAGAGTTGTGAGTAATGAGTGTTGTCCCCGATGCTCTTTATTAGATCAAGGAGGAGTTCCGACACATAACAACTCTTTCACTGGAAGAGACTTTGATGCTGAAACTGGATGGGTCCACTAACACCACTCGCTCCAGCTGATGCGTGCCAAAGA
Organism: Gymnodraco acuticeps; assembly: GCF_902827175.1. Taxonomy (NCBI): domain Eukaryota; kingdom Metazoa; phylum Chordata; class Actinopteri; order Perciformes; family Bathydraconidae; genus Gymnodraco; species Gymnodraco acuticeps. The sequence continues at coordinate 20,819 of NW_022990958.1, forward strand.
GGAGATGCTGGCTCCAGGATGCGCCCTCTTCTGAGCACAATTGATGAGGTACATTTATTTAAATGTTTCATTCAAGAATATGAAAATGCAGAAATAAGTCTTGTCACTAAAATGCATTTCCTCACAGGCCCAGAGTGTTGGGAAAAGAGATGCAGTGGCCAGGTGCCTGATTGAAGACCTTGGGGAACGCCAAGAAGACCTTTTTCAAGACAGCCAGGTATGTCATTAAAGACTGATCACTTCAAGAGTTATTTCGGAGGTTGCTCTGATACCATTGTTTCATTTCTGTGATGAACCACTCTTACACCTAACAAATAAATATGCAAGTTATTGCTGTAAATCTGTAAACATCTTATTGTTTTTATAAATGGTTTAGCATTCACAGGAACATGATTTAGGGATAATGTACTGATGTGCTTGCTTCTTAACATATATAACTACCTAAAAACAAAAACCTTCTTTTGGTGTTAAAGTGAAATAAGATAAATAAAATCATGCACTGAAAAGTTATGTTCATGGGAAAGAATCATCAATCAATTAATTTAATGTCATTGATTAGATCGATGGGCAATTTGACTGGGCCTGACATTTTTTATATAAGTTAGAAATCTTGTTTTATTTTTAATCGCTGCCACACATTTTTACAAATCATTTAAAAAAAGTCAATCCCTGGTTTTATTGATTAGGCTTAATGCTAGACCACAAAGCCTATATTGTATAATAGCTTCTTGTTAATATGCCTAATTTAAAGAGAATATACTTTTCTTTCTTTATTTTCAACATGGAGGACGAGCATGACAACGTCGTGGACCAAACTATGAAGGTGCTTGTGATCCATGATGCCAGGGACGGGACCAGCAGATGTGTCCATTGTCATAGAGGGAGACAGAGTTTTGTGCGGAAACCAAACAAAGGCATGTGCATTGTTGATGGGATTCATCTCTACACCCTCAACCTGGAATACCCCAACAAGCTCAAATACACATTTGAGGTATTCTAAGAACAGTATTTGGAGCTTGATGGAGCCAAGCTGCTCAAAAAGGTCCAGAGCCACAAATAAACAATTTGTTCTCAAGTGGATGTTGACTTGTTTTAGTGCCGAGTGACACAAACACAAAATAATGTGATGTTGAATGTAATGGATGTGGAGAAACCTTGTTCTGTTAAAAGTGGACTGTTTACTGGCACTCAAAGGTTTTAATAGTTGAGTAAATTGCACTTGGAAGATTATGTTAAACATGTTTACAATTCCCACTTTACTGTTAAAACAATGTGATTGTGACTATTTTGAAGATTCTGCTCAGTGTTATCAATTGAAATGCATTTAACTGTTTAAATAATCTCAATGTATGGCCATATTGCACTTATACATTTGGTCAATTAAAAAAACATGATCAATAAAATCTTGTGGCAATATATTGTTTACTGGTAACCTTACTAATAAAGTAATATTAATGTGTAATATGGATCAATTATTAAATAAATAGCTGCCTACGATTAGGAGTAAATATTACTCATTTATAAGTAATACGTTTAAGTAGTAATAAGTAATTGAGTTAGATTTTACTTAATTTCTTAAAGTAAGTCGTATATATTAAATATTAGTAACCTTTACCCAGCTGCCTATGATTGAGAGTAAATATTACTCATTTATATATAATATGTTTTATTAAGTAAATCTTATATATTAAATATTAGTAACCTTTACCCAAAAACATTGGGTAAAATCTACTCAAAAGAAGTGTGTGCAAATTGTTACCCCCATTTTATTGAGTAGATCTTATAGGTTGGTTTTTACAATGTGTATCGTTTGGCTTAGACCCCGGCCCCACGAGGACGCATACAGTAAAACGCAAACGCAAAAAAGTATTCCGTTCACACGCATTCGATTCATTAACGCGTCCGTTCACACTAGACCGCTGGAAATGCTGGAAACGCTGTAGTACATATGCCAGGCCTGTAAGTGGCGCTGCTGCCGCCACAAAATACACCAAAAGCAGCGAAGAAGACCCGGGAGCATGGTTGCCCTTCTGTTTATTCTCCGCGGTGGACGGCGTGTTCTCCTGCTGTATATATCTCAGGTATACCCCCCCCCCCCCCCACCGAGCGGAGCAAGGCAACGAAACGAGACACCCCAGGTGAATAGGGTAATTGTATTAACTTAAAGGTATCGGCTAGACATTTCTCCAGTTAATTACTTACAATAAGGCAATTGTCTTTTGTATTACAAGTTTGCTGAAATAGCATGTTTAAACATGCAAATTATCCATTATCTCATTAAATATGCACATATTTTAACACATTTCAGGAATCGAAATCTGAACTTTGGATATAGCCAGATTCAAAATTCTTGTTTCATTTTGTAGTCATATTAGTATCTAAGGCTTTTACAGAAGGGATATTGGATATCTCTTTTTATCACTCCATAAATCAGAAAATACTGTCAACAGCCCTAAAATATCCATTTTCGCCATGTTTTTAGGTATACAATGTTGTATAATTCAGGCTATGAATTATATATGAACAAACCCTTCTGTAAAAGCCTTCATAATATTGATAGGAATATAACTTGAAGGTTTGGTGAATCTACGTGCAACTGAAGTTGGAATTTCGAACTCAGAGTAGGAGAAAAAACTCAATTTGAGAAAACGACCTTTAAAGATTGCAGTGAGGCGCTAGCTAAACCCTCTGTTCCTTGGATGACAGCTTGCGCATCGACGCACTCCGTGAAGGTATTTCATGTTCAGGGTCATTTTTTTTGTTATAACCTTGCTTCGTGCAAGTGACAATTGTTGTCGTCTTCTCTGTGAACGTTTTTTTCGCCGTTCTTTTGGCATTTTGAGATTTCAATTTGTAGCTGAAAGCTAACCAGGAAGTGTTTTAGCACACCACGTGACGCATCTGAACGAATCACGTTGTCAGAAATTGACACCAGCAAATGAGATTTCGTTTCTTGGTTTAAGACCCCTTTGTGCTTTCACGATTGGTTGCTGATACAAAGGAAATGACCATATTTGGATCCGATGACATTGTGCAGGAGAGACGGAGCTTTCCAGCGATACCTCTGTTGACATGGTGCACACAGCGGTCGTGGTACTTTATGTTACGTTAGAATGCTAACTTTTGGTGAATTTAGGAGAAATATACAGACGCAAATAGACAAACTATAGTAACATAAACACTTAAATGTGTATTTTGTACGTGTTCCTTCCAAAAGCCTGAAAGAAAACATGTTATGGAATCAAAATAGCACAAAATCTCAAAATTGACCAGTAGGCCTACTTGAAAAACGATGTTTTTGCCTGCCTTAAAATAAGAAGCAGCATTTTATGGCACGCTATGAATGGGGCCACCTTTACCTCATTCACACCAACGCAACTCCGGTTCAAGCTCCGTGCTAGAGCTTTTCAGGTTCAGAACCAGTTCTTCGGTTTAGCTCTGGCTCTTTTCACACCGCCCAGAGTCCGACTGGTAATGCGGTGTTGCCTCATCGTTTGCGTCATGGCGTAACCGTTTGCGTGCCTGCTTCATAAAGCCAAACCCCGCGGATGTCATTTCTGTGGTTTAGTTATATTCTTATAAAAAAAGTGTACTCGTGTCAATAAAGGTTTTTTTAAAACACAACTGCTTCCGAGGTCGGTCTTATTTCTTAAGGTGGACTGAACCATGAGTGTGGAGTAACGTTGTATCTTTCATTTAAATGAACTGTAACCTTCACCCAGGTATGTAACAGCTGTTCTCAAATGAACACGTGACGTAAAGTTTAATATTTATAGTTTTATAGATTTATAATGAGAGGTGATCAACGTGAATGCTCAGGTTCCACCTTAACACGCAGACACGTTGCTTCACCATGAGCAGAAACCTTTATATATACAGTCTATGGCAGATACACTGAAACTCTGAAAGTTGTTAAGTTTCTCCATCGTTGTGTACAAACTGGATAAAACGCGGGCTTTTTGTTGTTGTTCAGGAGTTGATCTATCTCTGCCCCCGCCTCGACGTAAGCGTGACGTATGTGGTGCTTTTGCTCTGGCCGGACAATTTTTTGGTGCTTGAAACGAACCGGATTCCGGAGCTAAGAGGCTGCTCCGCTGCGGTGTGAAGAGGAAAACCCGGTGCTTTTCAAGCTCCAGCTCTGAACCGGCCCTGAAACACCGTTGGTGTGAATGAGGTACTTGAGGGCAGAGATGTTCACAAGTCTTTTTTTGCAAGTCCAAGTCAAGTCTTTGGTCACGAGTCCAAGTCAAGTCTCAAGTCTTTGGTCACGAGTCCAAGTCAAGTCTCAAGTCTCTACAAAATAAAAGTCTCATGTCTCTTCTGGTTGTAATAAGCCTTCTATTGTCTGCTGCTATCCAGTCTGTTAAGAATACTGCACAGCTATATCTAAGACATTCAAAGCATGTACTGTATTATTATCACTCCTATATCTATTAGCATACAGTATCAGTACTGATTAGTTGTTATATGATCACTTTAAACAGGCTATTGCAATGTGAGGACAAACATCACACTTTAGCTAAATGCAAACAACTTATAAGCAAAACACTTCAGAATCAGAAATCAGTATCACAAATACTTTATTAATCCCCCGCAGGGAAACTGTGTTAAAAGTACTTCAAAGTAAACATTTGTTCTGTGCCATTTGCAACTAAAAAACTATTGCTGCAATATTATCTGAAATATACTGAACTGGTGATATTAAAACATGACCTGTTCCAAAAGAGATATCTACCATTAACACCATTTACCAGCCAGATGCTGGTAAATCATGCAAGTGGCTGGTTCTGTATGTTGCACGCACCAGCCAACAATAACAATGGCAATCTATTGAGTGGCTGGTAACATTTCAACATTCACTAGGCTAGCCATTTGGCCAGTGGACAAACATGTTAAAATGTGACCTCTGCAACCGTATTGTTTAATTACACTGGGTCTCTAATGACATCTTTTAAGTCTACTATAAATAAACATATTCCTCTATCCTCTCACTCAAACCCAGTGTAATGGTAACCTGATAAACCTGTAACATTAACGTTACGTGGTCAACAATAAACCTGTAACCTGCCTATAAACCGACAGATGTATTTATGTATGTAACTATGTATTTATCTACGTTTAACGTTAGCCAGTAGATGGTGGCAGCGGAACGTAATGATTAACTTTACCGACCTTTTTTATGTCATGTCAAGAGTTGGATGTCAACGTCATTCAACGCAAACAAGTGTGACAAGCAAACATTCACTCATATTTTCAAATATTCAGTTACAAAGCTAGTAGCAAGCGAAGTTAACATTACATAGCTGATGCTGAGCTAAACATGTTTGCTAACCGAGTGCTTTGACAAAAGATCCATTAAAAAGAGTCATCTGTGGAAGCCGTAATACTGTAAAAAGCACGACCAGTTACTTTAGCCGGCCCGGCTAAAGTAACTGGATGGCCTACCTGCCTGTCAGCCTTCCATCTGTGCACACACTTATCTCGAGCCCTCATTGGTCATGTGCGCGTTCGTGTGTGTTGGAGGAGGGGCTCTGTGAGGAAGTGGCAGATTTTCTCCGGTTGTGTATTTTCAAATTCTAGCGATCTCGAGCCGGTTTCTCAAACTTACCTACCCCACCTTTAATACGCCAAAAATAGAAAACACAATGATTGTTCACGAGTCCCAAAACAAGAGTCCAAGTTGAGTCCGAAGTCTTTTGAGCAGGAGTCCAAGTCAAGTCTGAAGTCTCTGTGTGTGCGACTTAAGTGCGACTCGAGTCCGAGTCACAAACTCGAGTCCCCATCTCTGGTTTGAGCTTCCACAGACTCACTCTGTGCTCCAGGAGTCAGTGGAGATGCTGTCAGTACTGAGGAGCTGTGAGGGAGAGTGTCTGAGCTTCCCAGACTCACCCTGTGGTTTCCCGACATGTTGTTTCAGTAAATTAAAGGGTGTTTCATGTTGTCGTTGCTGTGGACCTTCTTAATACCTTGGAAAATGCCGTTTAATACTTATTTTTATTTTTGCTAAATTGATTTATCAACTTTGAATACTTTTTAAGACCCCGCGGACACCCTGAATGTTATTTTGAACACTTGGTGGTGGGGTGTATAAAAGGGGTCATAGGTGACAGGAGAGGAAGTGGACACAGGAGGAAGAGCATACCGATTCTCCCAGACGATGCTCATACTACAACTATTGACACAGTGTACTTAAACCTTGGTATGTAAAGCAATGAATCAGCGCGCTGTCGGCAGACGGACAGAAAACGAAACTTAAAGGAACAGTGAACATTATGCCTGTCAATTCTGACGTTACGTCAACAGATGGCGCTGTTGGGATGGGATCTGAAATGGAAAAAAGGATTACCCAACACAAGGCCAATAGATGGGAATTGTTTATTGTAAACTGTGAAAAAAACAAAATATGCTTAATTGCGGCTCCTACACTCTTAAACCCACTATGGGTTTTCTCCTGAGTGAACACGAAGATGTCTTTTGAGAGCACTTGATGTAGTGAACGTTTTCCCACACTCTTCACACCAGTAAGGTTTTTCTCCAGTGTGAATACGGTGATGTGATTCTAGAGCACTTGATGTAGTGAACGTTTTCCCACACTCTTCACACCAGTAAGGTTTTTCTCCAGTGTGAATACGGTGATGTGATTCTAGAGTACCTGATGTAGTGAAAGTTTTCCCACACTCTTCACACCAGTAAGGTTTTTCTCCAGTGTGAATACGGTGATGTGATTTGAGAGCACCTGATCTAGTGAAAGTTTTCCCACACTCTTCACAGCTGTAAGGTTTTTCTCCAGAATGAATAAGTTGATGTGATTTGATAGCACCTGATCTAGTGAACGTTTTCCCACACTCTTCACAGCTGTAAGGTTTTTCTCCTGTGTGAATACGTTGATGTGATTCTAGAGCATCTGATCTAGTGAAAGTTGTCCCACACTCTTCACAGCTGTAAGGTTTTTCTCCAGTATGAATACGTTGATGTGATTTGAGATGACCTGATGTACTGAAAGATGTCCCACACTCTTCACAGCTGTAAGGTTTTTCTCCAGTATGAATACGTTGATGTGTTTTGAGAGCACCTGATGTACTGAAAGATGTCCCACACTCTTCACAGCTGTAAGGTTTTTCTCCAGTATGAATACGTTGATGTGATTTGAGAGCACCTGATGTACTGAAAGATGTCCCACACTCTTCACAGCTGTAAGGTTTTTCTCCAGTATGAATACGTTGATGTGTTTTGAGAGCACCTGATCTAGTGAATCTTGTCCCACACTCTTCACAACTGTAAGGTTTTTCTCCAGTATGAATACGTTGATGTGATTTGAGATCACCTGATCTAGTGAAAGTTTTCCCACACTCTTCACAGCTGTAAGGTTTTTCTCCAGTATGAATACGTTGATGTATTTTGAGATGACCTGATCTAGTGAAAGTTGTCCCACACTCTTCACAGCTGTAAGGTTTTTCTCCAGTATGAATACGTTGATGTATTTTGAGATCACCTGATTGAGTGAAAGTTGTCCCACACTCTTCACAGCTGTACGGTTTTTCTCCTGTGTGAATACTCAGGTGACGCTTTAAAGTTCCAGATGTTGTGAAGGATTTGTCACATTGCTGACAGCTGTGACGTCTCTCTCTTCCTTTCGGTTTCTAGAACAGATGGACAGAGAAAGAGAGAAAGTCAATCTAAAAAGCATAAATACACAAGTTAACACAATAAAAACTCACTTAATATAAACCTTGAGTTAACAAAATACTACTTAACAACTGTTTGTCTTTATTATATTTGATACAGTAATACAGCAATATTCTAACCAAAGTATATACCAGAGGTGGGGGACTCGAGTCACATGACTTGACTCGAGTCACATGACTTGCCTATTTTTTGACTTGAGACTTGCTTGACCAACATTGATAAAAGACTCGACTTGACTTTGACTTGGTATTCATGACTTGAGACTTAGGCTTGAGACATATGACTCGAAAGGACTTTACTTTTTAAAATAGAATATTTGCATTTGTATTGTACGAAGCACAGAGAAAGTCTCTTCTCGTTTGCAGGAGAAAGTGGAGCGCCAGGGGTGTAGAGTTATTTGTTCAAGCACCGGATCGGCAAAACAGGAGAGTCTGTGAACCAGTCTGCCTTGACCTATGTATTCATGTCTGTGACTATCTCACACACACACACACACACACACACACACACACACACACACACACACACACACACACACACACACCACACACACACACACACACACACACACACACACACACACACACACACACACACACACACACACACACACACACCACACAACACACACACACACACACACACACACACACACACACACACACACACACACACACACACTCCCCCTATTACCTGTTTTCAGAGCCCCACTCTCCATTGTTGTTAATGTTGAAAATAAAACTCTAGTTTCATAACCACTGTCTTTTAACTGATTTAAACTGGGGTTATTCAGGATTTCGTAGGACTTGACTTGCTTGACTCTCACCCCAGTAACTTGAGACTTGCACATGTATGACTTACTCCCACCTCTGGTATACAGGAGACAGAGGGAGACGGCATCCTGTCACTGCGAGTCTCAGTATGCTCCGTTCCTCTTGTGTTTTGTTTTTTTGTCTAAACTTTGTCGTGTCTGTATGAAACGTCATTTTGAGAGACCATGCTTTTGATCCTGTGGATTACATTTGCCTTCTGCAGACCATGTCTGACCATTCAACTTTCCAAGACCCATCTGAGTGACAGCACGAACAGGTATGGCGAGGAGCCCCGGCATCCTAAGCACTGACCTGCCAGTGTGCAACTCGATTTTGACAGGAAAGCTACTGGAGACTTCTAGAATAGTGTGAGTAACATTGTGTTTTTAGACTTCTCTGTTTCAGTGTGTGTACTCTGTATCAATGCTCTGTAGTTGATCTGACTGGAATTGTGATTTTAAATCTCAAAACCGCTACAGTATCTGTCAGGCAGAAACTTGGGACAAGTCATTTGACTGAAACCTTAAAAGTGAACTAACTGACTGCTAGGGTTAACTTTGATTTAAACATTTGTAGAATACTAAGAGCTTTATTGAGTAGGTGTAACTGTATTAAGGGGTAAACTCAGAAATTTATAACTTAGGGTTTAATGTCATTGACTTAAAAGACAATAACAAATAAGGAGGAAGCCAGTCTCGATTTCCTTTTGAGGGCCACCAGCTGCAGAGTTAACTAATTAAAGGGGCGTTGCCCCACAGCTGTGAGAACTCAGCAATCAGGTGTCCATTTTAGGTAGCACTTTCCTGGAGCGTCAGCTTCAGCGTCAGACAGGCTAAGACTGGCAAAGACTGGCAAAGACATTAGAGTCCTGCTGGAGTAAGACTGACAAAGACATTAGAGTCCTGCGGGAGTCAAAGACTGGCAAAAGACATTAGAGTCCTGCGGGAGTAAGACTGACAAAGACATTAGAGTCCTGTGGGAGTCACAGACTGGCAAATACATTAGAGTCCTGTGGGAGTCACAGACTGGCAAATACATTAGAGTCCTGCTGGAGTAAGACTGACAAAGACATTAGAGTCCTGTGGGAGTCACAGACTGGCAAAGACATTAGAGTCCTGCGGGAGTCAAAGACTGGCAAAAGACATTAGAGTCCTGCGGGAGTCACGAGGGAGGCAAAGAGGAGGCAAATCCTACTTTGATTGAGCTAAGTATCGCTGGTGTTTTATTTTATTTGGTTGTTTAGCCCCTCATGCTATAATCATGTGTATTTTCTCCATTCCTGTTCATGTGTCTTCTCGCAATTATCACTGGCCCCGTGTATCTCGTAATCGATATAACCGGCCTGCTCTCGTCTATCCCACATGCTCCACTGAGATCCAACATCTAGTTTCAGGTGGCCTGTGGAATTGCCAGTCAGCTGTTCCTAAGGCTGACTTCATCTCTGGCTACGCCTCCCTGCAGTCTCTGGATTTCCTTGCTCTCACTGAGACCTGGATTACTCCATCCAACACATCCACCCCAGCAGCTCTCTCCACTGCATATTCCTTCTCCCATACACCCAGACCAACTGGCAGAGGAGGTGGCACTGGTCTCCTGCTCTCTCCCAAATGGAGCTTTTCCCTCTTCAAGCTACCTAACTTCACTCCTTCCACCTTTGAGTTCCATGCCGTCACAGTAACCCATCCTATACAGTTAACCATTGTTGTTCTCTACCGTCCACCAGGAGCCTTGGGGGACTTCTTGGAGGAATTAGATCATCTCCTCTCACACATCCCTGAAACTGGTCCTCCCGCTGTACTTCTCGGAGACTTCAACCTCCAGACAGGGAAGATAGACGAACTAACATCTCTGTTAACCGCCTTTGCTTTCTCACTGTCTCCGTCCCCACCGTCTCATAAAGCTGGCAATGTCCTTGATCTCATATTCTCAAGGAACTGCGCTACTTCTAACCTCTCTGTAAACCCGCTCCACACATCCGATCACTTCTTCATTTCATTCTCTCTACCCCTTTCAAAACATAACAAACTAATCTCTTCCCATCCTGCACTTGTCCGCCGTAACTTTCGCTCCCTCTCTCCCTCTACCTTTGCCTCGTCGATGCTCTCAGCCCTCCCTTCCTCTGACTCGTTCCAACTCCTGCCTCCAAACTCTGCTGCAGAAACTCTCCTCTCTACTCTCTCATCCTCTCTGGACTCTCTCTGTCCTCTCACATCTCGGCAGGCTCGTCAGTCCCCTCCTGCTCCCTGGCTAAATGATGCACTGCGTGCTAATAGAACCGTCCTTAGGGCAGCAGAGCGGAAACGGTGGAAATCCAAACACCGTGACGACCTCCTAACCTATCAAGCTCTCCTCTTTCTCTGCTTCGATCTCTCAGGCAAAAAGCACTTTCTTTCAAGATAAGATCCAATCTTCCTATTCCAATCCCAAAAAACTATTTTCCATCTTCTCCACCCTCTTGGACCCTCCAAAAGCCCCTCCTTACACCAACACACTGACATCCTTTTCCCCTCTCTCTCCAAGTGAGGTTCTTACCCTCATTACCTCTGCCCGCCCTACCACCTGTCCTCTGGACCCTATCCCTTCAAACCTCCTTCAGACTATCGCTCCTGATATTCTACCGTTTCTCACCCATTTCATCATCACTTCTCTAACTTCTGGTCACTTTCCAAACAGTCTCAAGGAGGCAAGAGTAAAACCTCTCCTAAAGAAACCCACTCTCAACCCGTCTGATGTTATAAACTACAGGCCTGTCTCTCTCCTCCCGTTCCTGTCTAAATCACTTGAACGCGCTGTCTTTAAACAACTCTCCTTGTTGTGGAAATAATTATCATCATCAATTATCATGCCAATTTGTAACATACAGGACAAACCTCGATGTCTGTTTACCTTCTTTAAGGACACAGGCGGCTTAGCCAATAATGTTATTGTTCCCATTCTGTGACCGGTCAATACTGGGATACAGATGGTCTGTGTTGTGGGTACACTGGGACACTTCCTTCTCTGTATTTGTGGACTCCAAGGTAAAATCTTCGAGGTCATAAGTGTCCGAGGCAAGTAGCTCTGTGTTCCCACACTGTTTAGGCTATCTCCTCAAATATGTTGTTTACTCTCTGCGAAACCAGTTAGATGGGCTGGCAAGAGAGAGGCTCTCCAGAATTGACGTGGCAACTCTACCGTGAAGTCAGAACCTCTGACTCTTGGACTTGTGATGTGAATCCTCCGGCCGTTAACTCCAAATAAACCATCATGTGTTTGACATCAAAGCTACTGCTCTTCCCGTGTCTCCTTCCTGAGTCGGTGACTCCCGCTGCATAGCTACACAGAAGTTTCCGTTACAAATTGGCGTTGTCGGCAGGATGCCAACAGATCTACAGAGCTGGTAAGTGTGATTTTCAAATCTACTTTGGACATTGCCTTATCAGAATCTGTGATTGACGGTATCCTAAAATTACCTGTGAAACTGATCGGCTGCGTTTCCTTTTGGTTAATGAACATTTGGGGATGATAAACCCAGGGGATCAGTGTCTGGGGACTCAGTCCTGGCTGATTTCCTCTGTGTGTGCTGCTCGGGACGGAAGTGCCATACAGGCATACACAGCTCATGTTTAGAGATACCTTAAGGAAAGGGCATCAGTGAAGTGGAGCTTCTGTGTGAATTGAAAGCAATGTAAAAGATTTGTATTGAACAAATCGCCGGATTTTGAGGGTCTTAGCGGCTAAACATAGCAGTTGAAAATAAGCAGCCAGAGATATTTGCTGCTATCACCTCTCTGTAAAAACACGGCTCCAGCTGCAGCCTTGCGTGTGTGTGTGTAAAACCTCACCGTGTGTGTGTGGGGCTGGAGCAGTGCAGGCTGAGAGGGAGAAAGTCACAGCTTATTGCCTATAGGCTTTAACTCACGGCACCGCCGTCCTTCAAACGGGACGGTCTAAAAGCACTCGTTGTTTAGGACCGCTTTTCTCATGGTTAGACGGGCCAGCGCGAAGTGCGTGCATCACCCGATGTGCTACGGCTCTCTGGAGCAGGTGGTGGTCAGGAGTGCATACATAAAATTATAGGCTAATTGATCAGAGGTGTGTAGTGGCAAGCAAGCATAGGCAAACTGTGTTTCACCTTGAGGTGAACTCGATGGCGAGTAGATATAGGCTGGTCGTACGGACTACAGTCAACTGAGCTGTTGTTTGGAGAGAAAGGGAAAAGTCTGTGGGCTCCGATCGGGGGGGCACAGCGCCACTAGAAACAAATAGCCTAGTGGTTGTCGCAAGAGGATAAGCTAGTTATCACTCTTGGACGGCTTTCAGGCACCGATAAATCACTTGTATGCAAGGGTGAGACGTGAGAAGACGCCGCACTGGAGAGAATTCCCCCCCCCTCTAAGATCTCTAAAATCCGGACTAAATTGAGCTGAAGAGCTTTGCTGTCGCGCTGGTGTTTATTAAGAGTTCATGTTTTGTTTGTCTGATTGTTTGTATGGGGGTCTATATTGGTTTGTCCCGCCGTCTTGTGTATGTTTTGTAACAATAATGAATCAGTCCATAGACAGGGTAAAATGAACTAAACTGTAGTTATCTCACCAAAAGTAAATGACCTGAGAAAAATAAAAAGTGTTTTTATGTCCTGCCTCTGAGTGCAGGGGAACATGTAAACAAGAAGCCCACTGTTCAGGGTGTGCGCTGTAGGTATAAGAAGAAAAGAAGATTAAATTGCTTTAAGAATCCATTCTTAAATGGTGTTGCTGGTATGTTAAGATATCTTTGTGACCTTGTATAAACCCTATGCCCGTCCTGCGCCCCGAGACCCTCAGAGACTTGCCTGAGGAGATCAGGGTTGCAAAATCTGGTTTTAGGTCAATGTTGTATTATTTGTTTCATTTATTCTTAATCTATGTATTGTATAGTAATAATGAATAAAAACGTAATGTATTGAACACATTCCGAAACAAAGCAGATAAGCAGAACAAGACTCAGACATAATACTAATTGTTGTTGAAACCTTTTGCGCTGTTGCAGCAAAATGGAAACTGTGTTAATTATTCTGTTCCAACTGGCCACTGGAATCAGGTGATTAATATAAGTTGAAGTTCAATTACAGTTTTAAAAATAGTTTAACATTATTTATTAAACTGCTTGAAAATATTTCTAGTATCAACCAATTGGTCTCCAGAGAGGATGCTAAAATTAAAATAGTTGTTAAACTACTGACAAGTTTTCTGAAACCGAGCTTATGAACAACAGAGTAAAGGTCGCTGGTTAAGCCAGGATCAATATATTTGTTGAAGTTTTTATTGTGTGCATAATAAATGTGTTAAATTAATTGAGCAATTCTTTAAAAGTATAATGTTGCAATCTCTTTAAAATAAGTAATTACAGTTACAAAATAGGTGTTGTTTTCCAAGGGCCTCTCTTTCACAGGCACTTTGAATCATGACACTTCCAAGTCCTACAGAGATCAGTATCACTTTGTGTTGCAAGCCAAATCCAGGGGTTCTACTCGAGCCCAATTTTAAATACCATAAAGAAAAGTATTGAACCCAGCTCGAGCTAAATGTGAAATGTATTTAATTAATGTGCAAGTGTTTTGATTTATTTAAAATGTTCCAGTCTAGCTTCCTTCGAGTTTAATATAAACAACAGATTGGTTCTCATAACATTCTCACTGCTGTGCTGTCCCAAATGTTTGAAACCTTGGGCAGACAAGCACACACACACACACTTTGGATGAGTAATCACTTCATCCAAATTGTAAATTGTTGCCTTCTTTAAAGTTATTAGTAATTCAAGATTAATTATTAAATTAAATTAGGTACATAACAATAAACAAAATAACTTTGACTTGATCATTTTGTTCACAACATTAGACCTTGTCCTCTAATCTCTACTAGAACCTAATCTTCTTATCCTTTTCATTACAGAGCTGGGGAAATGGTGTATTGCTTAGATTCTGACCCGTGCAAAGTCCAATTTTGACTGACTTTAGTTCTAATGTTAATTTGATTTCAACCCATAAGTAATTATTTAGATTAACTCAACATTTCACATGATGATGGATTAGTGCTCCACATTTTTCCCACTAATTTGTTGTGCAATTAGGCCAATGGTAAAGAGAGACATTGATGACCTTGTGTCCCTTTTGTTGGTACGTGGTTCCATTCTGTCTATGGCCTTGGACGGCTTCACTAAGAATCACCCAGTTCTGACACAGTTCTGAGTGCAGTCACAGAGATGCTATGGCTGCTCTACATGAAATGACATTAATGGTCTGGTCTGAGAATGGACACCATTCCCTGCTTCCAGAGACAATGCCGCTCCTCAGACTGAACAATACTGTCTCACGTGGGCCACTCCCCCCACCAAGCCATGAACTGAAAGCTTGACATCTGCTTTGAACACCTGGAAGCCTCCCGGTCACACCAGCACCAACCCTTGGGTCAGTCAGATGGGACTAACGGCTTCACTTAGGGCATTTGGTTCAGAAATATGACTCTCGTTACCGCAGAGTGGGTTGTTTTTTTAAGGCTATTCATACTGCTATGCAGAGGATGCCTGTAGGTTGGCAAGCTGTTAAAAGCCCCTACTATTTTTTAAAATAGGCCTAAATGTCAGGGGCCTCTGAATGTCTAGTTCTACATGTATTCACATTATATGGACAATGTTTCCACCTGGTGAAACTGAAGGCTGCACGGTACTCAGGCTACAATACGACCATTCTGTTCTGCTCTAACAATTCAATTGATAGATTCTACATCAAAACAATTAGCTTTTATTGTTTCCAATGATAACGTCATTTTAAGAGAAGGAATGCAAACCTGTTTTCAAATGTAAGGTTTTGAATGTGTTTGACATTTCTCAGTAAAAACACCCTCAGACACCCACTATCATTCATGCTATGCCTTCAGTAGTGACTCAGATGTTAAGGGGGATGAAGCTTTTCCTCCCAAATCAGATATGCTTTGTTTTTTTAACAAAGGTATACAGTTCCTGCATAATATATGTTTTTCACAATTGTTTGTTTTTTTGTAAGCCGCACACAGGTGATACTGAGTCTTCTCGAGTAATAGATTACACCATGCTTAAATAGACTCCTAAGTTATTATTTCATATGTGACATATGTAAGAAAAGGGAGGGAAGAGTCAATTATATTGAGTAATTGATTTTATATTGGAACATTTATTTCTCAAACCTGTTTTATGGAAGAGGAAAATATTTCTGATAAACTAATATGTTATCAAACGGTAAATGGTGAATTAATATAACATTTAGAATCATTGAGAAAGGGTTATATCCACAGGGACTAGCTCACCTTTAAATTACAATAACATTTCTCTACTTTGGACTGATGAGTTTATGATTCTTGCATGTTAAATGACTAACACAAACCTTACATTTATGCATGTGCATGTCTCAGGAAGGCTCCCAAATAATTCTGAGGGGCCGATCCTATTTTTGTATTTAAATGATAATGTGCTAATCCATTACCTTGAGTTGTCTGCACTCAGGAAAACATCCCTATCAAGTGTTAACCCAATAACTACAGTAGGACAGCTCTGAAGGCCAAGGGTCAGAGAGAGAGAGCTACGTGGGTCCACGCCAGCCACTGCAAGGTCCTAGTCACCAACAAAAGTAGATGACAACAAGTGATGTGTCCTAGTCACCAACAGAAGTAGATGACAACAAGTGATGTGTCCTAATCACCAACAGAAGTAGATGACAACAAGTGATGTGTCCTAGTCACCAACAGAAGTAGATGACAACAAGTGATGTGTCCTAGTCACCAACAGAAGTAGATGACAACAAGTGATGTGTCCTAGTCACCAACAGAAGTAGATGACAACAAGTGATGTGTCCTAGTCACCAACAAAAGTAGAGGACAACAAGTGATGTGTCCTAGTCACCAACAGAAGTAGATGACAACAAGTGATGTGTCCTAATCACCAACAGAAGTAGATGACAACAAGTGATGTGTCCTAGTCACCAACAAAAGTAGATGACAACAAGTGATGTGTCCTAATCACCAACAGAAGTAGATGACAACAAGTGATGTGTCCTAATCACCAACAAAAGTAGATGACAACAAGTGATGTGTCCTAATCACCAACTTGCACCACACTTGCACTACATACACCAAAACACACTACACACAAGGTATCACGAGTGAGTGCCAGCTGAGCGGTTCCATATGCCCTCTGGTTCCTCGTTTGTGTTACCGGTGTGCGGAGTCTGACTGTCCGTGTCACAAAATCGACCGAAGGAATACACACACACACCCCATGGAGCATTCCCACCTCGTGATGACGGCTCGCCTGGGACAACGCAACCGTGAGCAATACAACTGGCCTGGCCCAGTGATGTGGGGTTTAGCTCGCCACAAGATTACGTTTGGTTGTGCGGCGACAAGCTCTATCAAGTTCTGGCTCCCCTCTGGATAGGTACATGCACTCTAGTGGATTTGAATCCAGCAATCAGGCTTAACAACACTACTCTTTAATGTATTATCCATGCATAGAAAGACCTACAATGATGTTTCAAGTACTGGATTAATTTCAGTTTTGGCCCAAAACAAATATTTATAATATTTCATATAACAATTATGTAGCATATTTGATCCTCAAATTAGAGAAGTATAATTTAAAGAAATAGATATTCTCAACATTAGATAAACACAGAAGAATCCTTTCCAAGTACCATAAGTAGCTCAGGTAAGTATGGCTAATAGGAATACTTGATAGACTTAATTTGGTACAGATCAGTGGTAGCATTTACAAATGTAATAATTCAAGGTTTAAAAATGTTTAATCCTTCCTTTCCAGGTTTTTACAAAAGTCTTTGAATATTTGCCTAACTTTTCCTTTTCAGATTTTGAACAATGTACTTGACTAAAATGAATGTATTGATTTCACTAAGTGCCTTACTCTTGACTAAAGCGTATTTAAGTAAACGTAAAAGTAATCCTAAAATTGAGGACACTGCACTTTTGCAGATTACAGATTGATCAAATCACCAGTGTGAATTCTATACTCTAACTGTGAATGTTTAGCTGGATCTCTTACGATCCTGAGTTTTAACATGCTTTTGACTAGTGATTGCCTTGAAGTAAATCTTTAAAGCGGCAAGCTGGTTTTGATTTTATAGTTTGATGAATGAAATTAACTAATGGTAAATGATCAAATATATTAGTTTAAAAACAAATATTTAGCCATTGTGCACCTGTGTTTTATGTGTTCATTATTATGCTTTTGACAAAAGATGATCAAACACTGATGAGAGATGATTTTTCCTATTATGATTGGCTGTATCAATCATTGTGATTGAATGTTTCAATCTTATTCCACTTTGTGATATAATTGATGTAAGGTGAGACCACACTCGAACCTGGAGACGCCTATTGAGTTAATTATTGACCAAATTATTATTAGACTAATGTTTTTAGGTTATCATAAATGATAAAAAGAGAGGACTGTTGTGGAAATAATTATCATAAGATCATGCCAATTAGTAACATACAGGACAAACCTCGATGTCTGTTTACCTTCTTTAAGGACACAGGCGGCTTAGCCAATAATGTTATTGTTCCCATTCTGTGACCGGTCAATACTGGGATACAGATGGTCTGTGTTGTGGGTACACTGGGACACTTCCTTCTCTGTATTTGTGGACTCCAAGGTAAAATCTTCGAGGTCATAAGTGTCCGAGGCAAGTAGCTCTGTGTTCCCACACTGTTTAGGCTATCTCCTCAAATATGTTGTTTACTCTCTGCGAAACCAGTTAGATGGGCTGGCAAGAGAGAGGCTCTCCAGAATTGACGTGGCAACTCTACCGTGAAGTCAGAACCTCTGACTCTTGGACTTGTGATGTGAATCCTCCGGCCGTTAACTCCAAATAAACCATCATGTGTTTGACATCAAAGCTACTGCTCTTCCCGTGTCTCCTTCCTGAGTCGGTGACTCCCACTGCATAGCTACACAGAAGTTTCCGTTACACTCCTGTTATCTCAATCAGAACAACCTTCTGGATCCGCACCAGTCTGGTTTCAAGGCAGGTCACTCCACAGAAACTGCTCTCATTGCTGTCACGGAGGAACTGCACACTGCCAAAACTGCATCCCTCTCCTCTGTCATCATCCTGTTGGACCTGTCTGCTGCATTTGACACGGTGAACCATCAGATCCTCCTTCGCACTCTCCAAAAACTTGGAGTTTCAGGCTCTGCACTTTCCCTCCTCACCTCATACCTGAAAGACCGTACCTACAGGGTGACTTGGAGAGGGTCTGAGTCCGACCCTTGTCAATTAACTACAGGGGTCCCTCAGGGCTCTGTTCTTGGTCCCCTCCTCTTCTCCCTGTACACAAACTCACTCGGATCAGTCATTAGCCCGCATGGTTTTTCTTACCACTGCTACGCTGACGACACCCAATTAATTCTGTCCTTCCCCCGCTCAGAGACCCAGGTCGTCGCACGCATCTCTGCTTGTCTAGCTGACATCTCTCAGTGGATGTCTGCTCATCACCTCAAGCTCAACCTTGACAAGACTGAGCTGCTCTTCCTTCCGGGAAAAGATTGTCCCACTCTTGACCTAACAATCAACATCGGCACCTCAGTTGTTTCCCCGACTCAGACTGCAAGGAATCTGGGTGTGACCCTAGATAACAACCTGTCCTTCACTGCAAACATCGCTGCTACAACCCGCTGCTGCAGATACACGCTTTACAACATCAGGAAGATACGTCCCCAGCTGACACAGAAAGCCACGCAGGTTCTGGTCCAGGCTCTCGTCATCTCACGCCTAGACTACTGCAACTCCCTCCTGGCTGGTCTACCTGCATGTGCCATCCGACCTCTGCAGCTCATCCAGAATGCAGCGGCTCGTCTGGTCTTCAACCTTCCTACATTTTCCCACACGACTCCTCCGCTCCCTTCACTGGCTTCCGGTAACTGCTAGAATCCACTTCAAGACACTGGTACTTGCTTACCATGCTGCGAATGGATCTGGCCCTTCCTACATCCAGGACATGGTTAAACCGTACACCCCAGCACGTGCACTACGCTCTGCATCAGCCAAACGACTCGCTGCGCCCTCGCTGCGAGGGGGACCCAAGTTCCCATCGGCGAAAACACGTGGGTTTGCTGTCCTGGCTCCAGGATGGTGGAATGAGCTCCCCATTGACATCAGGACGGCAGATAGCTTGCACATCTTCCGGCGCAAACTGAAAACTCATCTCTTTCGACTCCACTTCGAGCGATATAACTATTAACAAAGCACTTATATACTAATAAAGGACTGGCTTATCTAAAGCCAGTTGAGTAGCACTTGAAATGTTTGGCTCTATGAAACCTGATGTCCTTATATGATTCTGTTTTCTTCAAGGTTGTGTCTTCCTGGTCGAATGTACTTATTGTAAGTCGCTTTTGATAAAAGCGTCAGCTAAATGCAATGTAATGTAATAATGTAATGAGAGACCATGCTTTTGATCCTGTGGATTACATTTGCCTTCTGCAGACCATGTCTGACCATTCAACTTTCCAAGACACACCTGAGTGACAGCACGAACAGGTATGGTGAGGAGCCCCGGCCTCTACGCTGCTACAGACGCGAGGCAATGCTAGAACTACAATGCTATCGGCCTCCTACGAATACCAAAGCCATCTGTGCTCCTCGTTATTGGATGAAATCCCTCGGGAGCCGCTTAGAAACACCAGGAAAAAGAGACGAGGAAGGAGGGGAGGCGTTCAGAATACGGCGGAGATTCAGCCGGCCACCACTTCCATCCATCATTCTCACAAACCTGCGCTCATTGAGCAACAACGTGGACACACTAAGGACATACACAAGGTACTGTCATGAATTTCTCGAGGCCTCTTTATTGTGTTTCACGGAAAGTTGGCTCCAATCTACGATGCCTGAATCTCTCTTTGAAGTACCCGGACTCACCCTTGTTCGAGCAGACAGGGATGCGAACTCGGGGAAAACCAGAGGAGGTGGTATTTGTGTGTATATTAATGATCTGTGGGTAGATCATACTCAGTAAAATGTAAAACCTGCAATCCCAACGTAGAAATTCTCGGCATGACGTTAAGACCCTTTTATCTGCCTAGAGAATTCGGGTGTATTTTACTGTTTGTTGTTTACGTGCCTCCCAGCGGCAGAGGACACTGTGTTCACGAGCTGCAACTCAGCCACCCCGATGCACCGGCAATAGTGCTCGGGGACATGAAGCAATGTCGCCTGGAGACTGTGTTACCTGGGTTCCAGCAGTATGTTAGGGATCACAGCAGGAAAGACAATATCCTGGACAAATGCTTTGTTAATGATAAAGGAGCCTATGTGTCTAAATACAGACCACCAATACTGAACTCTGATCATAGTGCTGTGAATATGATACCAGTGTATAAGACCAAACTCAAGGGAACCAGAAAAGAAAGTAATAAATCATATGTGACTAAGGACATAAAACAAAGACTATGGAGCACTTGAACAGACAGAGAAATAACTGAAAGTCAAATTGAGGGAATCAAAACACACAGAGAGCTTTTGGGAAATGCTTTTAAAGCCAAAGACCCCAAAAAAGTGTGGGACACCATGAGAACCGTGACAGGAATGACCTCTTCAGCTAAACCTATTGTGACGGACAAGACATACTTGATCCATACCAATTTGCCTATAAGCAAGGGGGTGGTACTGTTGCTACTCTGGTTCACATCATCACTAAACATTTAGATAAACGTCACACCTATGCAAGAGCCCTCTTCCTAGACTTCTCAGCAGCAACACAATACAAGCAGACATCTTGGTGTCAAAAATGGAAGTAAATCCATACCTGATTTACTGGTATGCCGCTTTCCTCACCAGAAGAGAGCAACTTGACCAAACCCTGTCATCTGCCGTCACAACCAATGTAGGGGCCCCCCAGGGCTGCGGGAGTTCAGCTGTGCTCTTAGCTTCTTTTAGCTTCTTTTGATGACTTCACTGAACTGCTGTCTATAGTGTGTTTTGACTTTGACCGTCTAGTCATTGTTGGTGATTTTAACATCCATGTTGACAACCCCCAGGACAGAGGGGCTAAAGAACTGTTTTGTGTTCTTGATAACTATGGACTGACTCAGCATGTGACGGAGCCCACGCACAATAAGGGGCACACTCTGGACTTAATGATCTCAAAGGGTCTGAATATCTCTGAGGTTGTGGTGACTGATGTTGCGCTCTCTGATCATTCCTTTGAGAGCTCTATTTCTGTTCAGACAAATGTTCAAAAAGAGGTAACCACAAAGCAATATTTAACTGACAACACTAGGGAAATGTTTACTCAGGATGTTTCTTCCACACTTGCCCCTGCTAACATCTCAGTAAATGAGCTAGTAGATCATTTTAATTCAAAAATAACTAAGTTAAAGGAAGTGACTGGGAAGAAAAGATCTCCATGGAGAAAGACCATGACCGTGAGAACAGCAAAAAGAGAGTGTCGAAAAGCTGAACGTAGATGGAGAAAAACAAATCTCCAGGTTCACTTTGAAATCTATAAAGAGAGACTTGGCTTTTATCATTTGGAATTGTAAATTGCACGACAGTCTTTCTTCTCTGACATCATTGCCAAAAACAAAAACAATGCACGTGCCTTGTTTGCTCCCGTCGACAGACTAACTAACCCCCCAGTGTCAGTACCCCCCCCATTCAGAAAATCAGACCAGCAGTCAGAGCCTCTGCATCAGGTACAGCAGATGTGTTGTCCCTGTGTCCACCTAAAATCAATACAAACACCATGACACAGTTCCATCAGATTAATGATAAAAACCTAGAGGACATTATTCAACTTCTGAAATCCTCCTCCTGCTGCCTTGATATTATTCCAACAGGGTTTTTCAAAGATGGTTTTCCTTGCATGGCCTCAGATCTACTTCACACCTCATTCACACCAACGGTGTTTCAGGGCCGGTTCGGAGCTGGAGCTTGAAAAGCACCGGGTTTTCCTGTTCACACTTGCGGCTTTCACACCAGCGCTTTTCCCTTTCTAGCTCCGAGCTAGAGCTTTTCTGGTTCAGCTCCGGTTTCCCTTTTCTGCTCCCGCTCTGTTCACACCGCCCAGCACCCGACTGGTGCTGCCGCTGCTGCGTCATGACGTCACCGTTTACATCGCTGATTTGCTCCCCAACGGCATTACGGCGCTCACAACAACAACAACGGGGAACTGCGTCGGGTCGATGATCGTGTTGCTTTTAATCACACGAAGCCAGAATAAATTAATAACGACTTCTCCAACCTTATGCTTTGCTCCAGAGTGCCGTGGTTCATTGTTTATTAATGTGTTTCTGCAGCATTTACCGACCGCTGCAGTGTTGGCTGCTCTTCCACGGGAGTTTATTCTCCTCCGTTAGCTCCCGGTTAGCTCACACTGCCGCGGCCGCTCTAAAGTATTCACTGTCCG
The DNA here is from genome assembly GCF_902827175.1 of Gymnodraco acuticeps. NCBI lineage: Eukaryota > Metazoa > Chordata > Actinopteri > Perciformes > Bathydraconidae > Gymnodraco > Gymnodraco acuticeps. The sequence continues at coordinate 43,731 of NW_022990958.1, forward strand.
ACTCACACAAGCAGCTGATACATATCCCCAGTCCCCCTTAGCCTAAGTGAATGTGTGTCAGTCTGAATTGACGCTGTTTGGTATCACAACGCTGTTATGAACGTTTCTCTGGTATAAAATGGGTGATGTTAGCATAGCAACCGAAGCTAAACTGACTACTTGCTATTGCTATCCTATTGTGGCATACACCGTTTTCTACAGGCACATTTTACAGGCGCATTTTTATTATGATTCTACTTGTGATAGTCGGACACGACAACCTGTGCAGCCCATGTATTGATTCCATCCGATAGCTGCTATAATACAAAACAACACGTCTGCCTCTCTCCACAATGATCAATAACAGTGAACGGATGGTCAAAGTAAGGTACAAATAAACAGAATCACACGAAGCCTGGTTAGTGTTGCCTGACTTTATAAAGTGTGTTTATAAGCACTACTGCTTGTAGGCAGGCATGACAGTAGGGCTGGACGATAAATCGATTTTATCGATTAACTCGAGTGTGTAGTTCACGTCGATGTGTTGAAATGAAAATCGATTTTCTCTTCAACATCCGCCAACTTTTCCCTCTGGGCTCCCGTAGTTCGCCTCAGCCCTAACCCGTGCGCGCATTTACCAAATAGAGTGATACACATTACACAAACAACATGACAACGAGCAGGTAAGAACTTGTTCCAAAGAAAGGCACGGTGTCATCCGTTATTTGGAATTGGTTTGCGTTCGCGAGGTCAGATTTAGACCAGACAACACCCCGCTGCAAAGTATGTTTGAAGTCAGTTGCTAGCAAAGGCAGCAGTATGACAAATTTACTGCAGCATCTCAAACAAAAGCATCCTGCTGAATGGGAGAAATGTTCCCAGCGGAATGAAAAAGACCGCGGCACTACAAGCACCACACGCACAGCCGCCAAAATACAGTCTACCGTAACACAGACATTTTCAAACTGCATCCCATATGACAAGAATTCGGCCCGCTGGAAAGCCATTACAGATGCGGTCGGTATGTATATAGCAAAGGATATGGTGCCAATATATCCTCCTGGGACCCAGCCCATTGAAAATGTCCACTGTAGTGGACATTTTGTTAACATGCATCTCCTTTTACTCTTTTGAGCTACTCTATCAATCCCTGATGTGCTGTACAGAAGACATCCTGGTCTTTCCAGTGATATGTCATTGGTTAAAATTGGAACAATTACTTTGTCATCTGCATATGAATTGGGGGGGGGGGGGGGGGGGGAGAAAATCGATTTAAATCGTAAATCGGATTTTTTGTGAAAAAAATCGGGGATTTCTTTTTTTGGCCATATCGCCCAGCCCTACAGGACAGTCGACCCATGTTCAGGGGAGGTGGGTTTAGTTTCCTGCACGCCTCGACGTAAGAGAGACGTAAGCGACGCCACCTCTTAGCTCCGAAGCTCTTGCCTCTAGACCGACAATTTTTTGGAGCTGGAAGTGAACCGGATTCCGGAGCTAAGAGCCGGCGCCAATGCGGTGTGAACAGGAAAAAACGGTGCTTTTCAAGCTCCAGCTCCGAGCCGGAGCTGAAAAAGCGCTGATGTGAAAGGGGCAACTGAAGCGGAGCAGCCAGAGCCATATAATAGAAGAGTTATGACATCTCCGTTCACTCCAATGGACCACTTTTTTTACAGCAATGGCGGATCGTGGAGCCTCTCATTCGTTCCCCGGAAGTTAGCGCCAAGGCTAGCAGAGCGGTAGAGTTGCAGCATAATAACCGTTCGTGACGGACTTTTAAAGGTAAGAAGAAGTTTAAAGATTTATATTGCGGATATTATCAGTACATCTGATTCAATTGAACATGTGTATTAAAGGATGTCAGTGGATTGTCCCTAAATTAGTAGATTTAGGGAACGTTTACAGATAACAGATCAAGCTAGGATACCGAAGCAAGTTAGCAACACACGTTGAACAGCCTTTTAATTGTAAATTCCGTTCTCTTAATGTCTATTTGGTCCAACGTTGTTGAATTAGAGAAGAGGGGCTTCTAAACGGGATTGTATGCGGGGGTGGAGGGAGTTAAATATTAGATAAATATAACTTTGGTGCGTGTAAGAGTGAGTGTTTTTAGCAGAGCCATATGGTGTCCTTGTGATTATGTTGATTATTACCTGTGTGTATAATGTTGCAGCTCAGCTGATTTTGGATTGATGGCAAAGGGAGAGGGACTTAAGTGAGAGTGAACACACAAGGTAAGTTTAATACTACTGTTTTATATAAGTAAGCATACTAAACATGTATTCTATCACTGTATTATATAAGTAATCTTGTTAGTAACCTACTGTATGGCAGGTGGAGGGGCAGTGATGTTACAGGTGGAGGAGCAAAACTGCAAGACTGCAAACTCACAAGACAGAGAAATCGAAGTTTGTTCTCCAGAGAAGAGGTTGATTTCACTTCCATTTTTATTTCCTATTTTCTAAAGATGTGGAAACGGCAACAAAAAAACACGTGAGAGCTGTAACCAAGACAACTGTAACAACAGGAGTAGAGAGCCACCAAGATTTTTCAAGTCCCTCTCTTACTCCATTTTGCCAACCCAAACTTCCAGGTACATGACGGGACACCTTGCTTGTTTTTGTTGTTTGCGCTCCTCTGGCTGGGTGCTGGCAGGTGGAGGGCAGTGATCCCTTCCCTTCTTCCCTCAATCTTTGAGACTAATGTAAGTAGAAGACATGGCACTGTACATTTTCGAACATTTTAAATATTATACCACTTAAAAATAAGAAATATTACTTTTGTTACTAAGAGTTCATACTTATTATACCTGTGTCACCTTTCACACTATCGCTGTGATCATGAGCTATGGGCTTTGTAGATACAGGTCCCGGGGTGAATCGTGGTGCAGGGGCCCTTCTCTTTTTGACCACAGGGCGATGCACGAAGATGGTGGGTATAGCCTCTGCTCTCAGCCTAGTCTTGCCCTTTTTTGTCTTGACAAACTGGTCTGCATCAAAATGTGCCTGCGGAGTGACTTGAGGTTACTTCACACACAGAACAACTCAGTTTTGTCTGCCCACATACATATTCCATAGTGGTTGAATACACAGTATTAGGAAACACTTTATACTTACTGGACATGTTATACTCATTACATACTGTATATACAATATGACCAAGAATGTGAGACAACTTTATAGAAATTCATATCACATATGTTACTGATGCCATTTGTCATACTTTGTTAAACTCACAAATAATAAAGTTCCATAACTTCAGTTGGGAAGAAAGACCACACCTTATCTCCCCAAGGCAATTTCCCATCCAATAGGTGTGCTATATAGGTGTGTATAACCCTTTCTCCTGTCTGTTACTCCCTCTTTCAGCACAAGAACCAGAGGGGGATTCAATGGAGCCTGAATACCTGCACTGAGACCCTCACCCTGCACCCTGAGTCTCAACTCTCAGTGTTTTTCAAGCCTTTCCCTGTTTTTTGTATTAAACAAAACATTAAGCTTTCCCAATGGTGTGGTTTTCGTTTTGTGAAAAAGTGCAAATGCATGTTTGTATATAAATCACATATTTTTTTGCTGTTGGTCGTGAAATTGCTCCTGCTTCCTCCGCTCTGTGTCAGTGGGGAAGCCGTACATTCGTACTCCTTTCTCTGAGCGATTGGAGCATCCCCAGGCAGCACAGCAAACCATGGTGGCGACTAGGAGGCAGCACAGCACACCATGGTGGCGACTAGGAGGCAGCACAGCAAACCATGGTGGCGACTAGGAGGCAGCACAGCAAACCATGGTGGCGACTAGGAGGCAGCACAGCACACCATGGTGGAGACTAGGAGGCAGCACAGCAAACCATGGTGGCGACTAGGAGGCAGCACAGCACACCATGGTGGCGACTAGGAGGCAGCACAGCAAACCAGGACAACACGGAGAAAAAGGCACAGACAAACTGCATGATATGCTATTCAATGTTTATTGAATTCCATGTATTTGCAATGGATGTTCCTAAAACAACACATTTAACATCATCATCATGCTGCTGCTGCTGCTAGTCCTTTGATAGTCACCTGTCGGTCTCCTGTCCTTTCTGAAAGCCATAAAGATGACATTAGTCATTTAGATAATTTGTGTCCTCAATTACCATGGTTACTGAAACTACCATGACTTTAAGAAAATGGTAGACATTAATCTAATCTGAATTTTAAAGCATTACTTTAGATCCCCTCCCTCTAAATATATCAATAAACATTAGAAAGTGATGCTCTTGACTACCATACAAGTTTAAGAAGATAATATTGGTTTTAAAGAATTCAAAGCTATAAATAAACAGCAACAGGCTCTTTAACCAAGTCACTGTTAGCCTAACATGTAAACTAGTTGTTCACACTAATCCTAATATTATCACTTAATATTAGCAAATTCTATTTTATTTTTTAAAACATATTGATGTAAATACATACACATATCGATTTGTTGTATAAATATTGCAAATCAAAACCTTTATTCACTAATAATTACCAAAAATCGTAGTTCTATCTCCTGTTATCAATGCATTCACATTGCCCGCCATGAACTTCCGGGGAACGATCCTCTTCTACATGAACCACGTGACGATAACCGTTTTTGGACTTCCGTTGTTGTAACACTTCTATTATATGGCTCTGGGAGCAGCCTCTTAGCTAAGAGCCGGCGCCGCTGCGGTGTGAACAGGAAAAACCGGCGCATTTCAGGCTCCAGCTCCGAGCCGGAGCTGAAAAAGCGCTGGTGTGAAAGGGGCAACTGCAGCGGAGCAGCCTCTTAGCTCCGGAATCCGGTTCGTTTCAAGCACAAAAAAATGTCCGGCCAGAGGAAACTTTCCGGAAACTTACCACCCTAGCAGTAACTATAGTAACGCAGTGTAGAAGGAGCCGCGACGTCATCTTCAATGTGTGTCACTACCCGATCTGCAGCCCTGCCCTATCTGCAGTGCGCATGTGCGAGATGGTCCGCCATATTTGACAACTCCATACGGCAACTCTAATAGGACATTTGACACAGTGGCGTTTGGCAAAGCAGAAAAAGAACACTCAAAAAACCTGACAATATTAATCTGAACGAGAGAGATGAGTTATTGTTATTACAACGTGACTTCACTATTATTGAACAACTCCTTTTAGTGGGTCATTTTATTGGGTTGAGTACATTGTCAGAATAAGTGAGAAATGGATGTAACTTCTGTTAGACAGCCATCATACATACTGAAGAAATATTGACTGTGAATGTATGCAATATGTATGGCATTCATAATGTATATCTAATTACATTAACTGTGAATGTCCTTCATTTTATTTCAAATAACAAAATATTTTAATAAAGATATTTGAGACGTTTATGACTCGCGCATGCACGATGCAAATCGGGCAGCCGTCTAGACGTCAAATGTCCTATTAGAGTTGCCGTATGGAGTTGTCAAATATGGCGGACCTTCTCGCACATGCGCACTGCAGATAGGGCAGGGCTGCAGATCGGGTAGTGACAATGTGAACCACAAAACCAACATCAGCCGTTAGCCCTCAGAGCTCACAGCTCCTCATATCTGTTCAGAAACTAGACAGAAGTTAAACAAGTACAAACCACAGACTGTCTGTGTCAGGGCGAATACAGTCGCTGCTTTATTTATGTCTGTATAGGGCGTTCCGAGCTGAATAAGGGCGTCACATGAAGGCAAGACGCCCGCCTGGCAGAAACGCTGGAATTAGGAATATATTGTGATGAAGTGCACACTGACCTGAGCTCCAGGGGTCTCTTTCTTCTCCTCCATGCTGCTCATCAGCTGTCCTGATGAAGACCACAGAGCTGCTTCATTATTAATATAATACAAATATTTAGATATAATTCATCATAATCTGTGTAGCAACTTACATTCTAACTTACAGCTCACAGTTTGTTCACTTTTATTTCATTAAAATGACTTTATTCACATAGAAAGTGACATTAATGGTTGTTTGAACCACTGTTATAGCGCTATCCGTGTGTAACTATCACTAAGTTAACACAGAAAGCAAACATTAGCTAGTGAGACTGTTTAATGTACTCCATGTATACAGTATTTTCTGTATATTGTGTATTCTTTAGATACTCTAGTGATATGTGTCCTGTGTGTATACTTGCTGCTAATGCTTCATTTGTATTATATCGTATTGCATCTTTTAAATATGTTTAACTCGTGTAATGCCTGAAAACACTTCTGCTGTGACACATTCATTTCCCACTTTAAGATAAATCATTATTTAAATAAAGTATATCTATTTATCTAATGAGCTAAACCGTCGCTTAGCTTAGCGTTAGCTGCTAACTGAAGAACCCCATTCATTTCAATGGGAAAAATGCTACGTCGCGGTGAATGGCGATGCTAATAAGCTAGTTAGCATATATTTAAAACCATATCTATGGTAAAGAGCACCAACACAACAACTCAAACCGTCTTAAAGACAACTGGTGTAATAAATAACTAGCATAAAGTCAGCTGAGCATTACAAATCAACTGTTACTCCCCCAGAGCCGAACTGGAATAATAACTGTAGCTGTTAGCCGTTAGCTTTCAGACTGTAGCTGTTAGACTGAAGATTACAGCTGTTGTGTTAAATAAGATAACTTCTGATTCGTGATTAACTGTAAACTAAGAGGTTTAATCCACTCACCTCTTCTTCTGTCCTTTGTCTTTGTCTTTCTTCTTCTTCTTCTTCTTCTTCTTCTTCTTCTTCTTCTTCTTCTTCTTCTTCTTCTTCTTCTTCTTCTTCTTCTTCTTCTTCAGTGTTTATTGGCGGTTGGCAAACCAACTTGTAGGCGCATTACCGCCACCAACTGGACTGGAGTGTGGACAAGAGACTATGCAGAAAACAAGAAACAAAAGAAACAAAACAAAGAACCAAAACTCTAGATTATTTTTAATGTATCAATTTCTCTTAGAAACTTAATAATCTCACAATATATATTGCCTGATGTTTTCCCTAACAGCCCTGATAGCGACAAGTCATGGAATTTTGCTTTCTTCAGTGTCTGGAAAAGCACATTTCTCTGAGTACTATATTTCCTGCAAAGCAGTAAAACATGCTCAACAATTTCTGGCTGGCTGCAGTGTGTACACTTTCCGGTTGGATGCTTTCCTATTATACTTAAAGTATGATTGAGACCTGTATTATACTTAAAGTATGATTGAGACCTGTATTATACTTAAAGTATGATTGAGACCTGTATTATACTTAAAGTATGATTGAGACCTGTATTATACTTAAAGTATGATTGAGACCTGTATTATACTTAAGTATGATTGAGACCTGTATTATACTTAAAGTATGATTGAGACCTGTATTATACTTAAAGTATGATTGAGACCTGTATTATACTTAAAGTATGATTGAGACCTGTATTATACTTAAAGTATGATTGAGACCTGTATTATACTTAAAGTATGATTGAGACCTGTATTATACTTAAAGTATGATGAGACCTGTATTATACTTAAAGTATGATTGAGACCTGTATTATACTTAAAGTATGATTGAGACCTGTATTATACTTAAAGTATGATTGAGACCTGTATTATACTTAAAGTATGATTGAGACCTGTATTATACTTAAAGTATGATTGAGACCTGTATTATACTTAAAGTATGATTGAGACCTGTATTATACTTAAAGTATGATTGATACCTGTATTATACTTAATGTATGATTGAGACCTGTATTATACTTAAAGTATGATTGAGACCTGTATTATACTTAAAGTATGATTGAGACCTGTATTATACTTAAAGTATGATTGAGACCTGTATTATACTTAAAGTATGATTGAGACCTGTATTATACTTAATGTATGATTGAGACCTGTATTATACTTAATGTATGATTGAGACCTGTATTATACTTAAAGTATGATTGAGACCTGTATTATACTTAAAGTATGATTGAGACCTGTATTATACTTAAAGTATGATTGAGAAATGTATTATACTTAAAGTATGATTGAGACCTGAGCAGAGAGTCACAGGTGAGCCACAGAGAGTCACAGGTGAGCTGCAGAGAGTCACAGGTGAGCCGCAGAGAGTCACAGGTGAGCCGCAGAGAGTCACAGGTGAGCTGCAGAGAGTCACAGGTGAGCCGCAGAGAGTCACAGGTGAGCTGCAGAGAGACACAGGTGAGCTGCAGAGAGACACAGGTGAGCTGCAGAGAGTCACAGGTGAGCTGCAGAGAGACACAGGTGAGCTGCAGAGAGTCACAGGTGAGCTGCAGGTCAGCAGAGTTCTGCAGCAGGACGTCCTCGGGGTGTGTGTGTCGGAACCAGGATTAACGGACCGCGGTCCCCCGTGAACACACACATCTCACCGTCACCGGACCCCCCCCCCCGACAGGTGGAGCCCTCCATCAGGGAGACCAGGGGCTGGAGGCGGGGCTTAGAGACCGGGACTAAAACACAGAGGAGAGCAGGGCAACCTTTTTTTATTCCAATTCATCTTGTTTTAATTTGTATTGGCTTTTTCTTTACTGCCTTTAAATGTAGTTTTATAAGATGCTTCCTTTGCACCATATCTTATTGATTTATTTATGCCTTGTTAAAATGTGCTAAATAAAAAAACTTGATGACATAACTGTATTTATTTTTGCATTATACTGAAGTTGTTGAATCTGACAGAGAACGCCTAATCAGGTTAAAGGTTACAGGTTATAGGACCAACTTCATCACCATGCTATATTCTGACTGGGGGGCAGTTATTTTCTGAGGGGGGGCAATAAATGCAGGACGAGAAAGACAAAGACAGTATGAAGTAATTGCGCATAAGAAACAATGCATACAGTTATTCTTTCAGTAAAGTCTTCAGCCTGGATTTGAAAGTAGTCAGAGTTGCAGCGGACCTGCAGGTTTCTGGGAGTTTGTTCCAGATATTTGGAGCATAATAACTGAACGCTGCTTCTCCATGTTTAGTTCTGACTCTGGGGACAGAAAGCTGACCAGTCCCTGAAGACCTGAGAGATCTGGATGGTTCATCATTTAGCAGGAGGTCACAAATGTATTTTGGGCCTAAACCATTCAGTGCTTTATAAACCAGCAGCAGTATTTATAAATCTATTCTTTGACACACAGGAAGCCAGTGTAAAGACTTCAGAACAGGAGTGATGTGATCCACTTTCTTAGTGTCAGTGAGGACTCGAGCAGCGGTGTTCTGAATCAGCTGCAGCTTCCTCATAGATGTTTTAGTGAGACCTGTGAAGACACAGTTGCAGTAGTCGACGTGGCTATCAATACCTCCCTCCGAATAATAACTGGATGCTTAAAGCATACCCCTGTGTCCCTCTTGCCAGTCCTCGCGGGAATAGCACCGGCCGGCCTCCGACGGGAGGCTGCCACCCTCGCCCTGGCCAGGAAGGCACAAAAGTATGACTGGCACATCCTGCACAACACCACAATAACACCAGCACCTCCAAGCAGACTCAAGTCCCGCCACCCCTACAACAAAGCAGCTCAAGAGATGCTCAACTCCACCTCTGAGGACATCTCCAGAGATGCATGGTTGGCAGCAGCTTGGAAGCAGGAGTGGGAGTCAGCCGGGCCCTCCCGAATCCACCGTTACATCTGGGACCCAGGAGATGGCGCCATTGGAGGAGACAACCTACCGCGCCGGCAGTGGACCACTCTGAACCGTCTACGAACTAGGGTCGGTCGCTTTAAAACATCGATGAAGACGTGGGGCTTGGCGGACAGTGCGGCATGCGAGTGCGGTGACCCTGACAGACCGCTGTCCATATAATCACCATCTGCCCCTTATATAGACCACCCTCAGAAGCCGGCCTCTTCGACCTAGGACCAGAGATGCGGGCATGGCTACACGACACCGAGTTGGACCTCTAACGTTACACGAAAGAAGAAGAAGTTGCAGTAGTCCAGTCTACTGAAGATAAAGGCATGGACAAGTTTTTCCAGATCCTGCTGTGACATTAGTCTTTTAATCCTAGATATATTCTTTAGGTGATAGTAGGATGATTTAGTAACTGTTTTAATGTGACTGTTGAAACTCAGGTCAGAGTCCATGACTACACCTAGATTTCTGGCTTTATCTGTTGTTTTGAACATTGCAGACTGAAGCTCAGCGCTAACTTTTATACGTTCTGACTTGGCTCCAAAAACCATTACCTCAGTTTTATCTTTGTTTAATTGGAGAAAGTTCTGACACATCCAGTCATTGATTTGTTCAATGCACTTACTCAGTGTTTGAATTGGAGCATAGTCTCCTGGTGAAATTGTTACGTAAATGTGTGTGTCATCTGCATAGCTATGGTAACTTATTTTGTTGTTCTTCATTATCTGAGCCAGTGGTAGCATGTAGATGTTAAAGAGAAGAGGCCCCAAGATGGAGCCTTGAGGAACCCCACATGTCATATTTGTCAACTCAGATGTGTATTTACCTATAGAAACAAAGTTGTTTCTGTCCTTTAAGTAGGATTCAAACCAATTTAGAACTGTTTCCGAAAGTCCCACCCAGTTTTCCAGACAGTCTAGTAATATGCTGTGGTCAACATTGTCAAACGCCTGTTTGAACAGGTCCCCGTTTTTCCCCGGCATCGTGATAACTCTCACCTTAATGACAGAGAATCAGCAGAAAGAAAACAGAAATATATTGAGATGACTTAATAACCATCATGTAATCAAGGGGCGTCTGAAAGACACATTTACTCATTGATTATATATATGTAGATATACCAGTTTTAGTTTCACATGATGTGTAACTCTTCTCTCATCTTATTAAACATATGTATTCCTTTGTTAGTATATAAGTGCTTTGTTAGTATTTCTATCGCTGGAAGTGGAGTCGAAAGAGATGAGTTTTCAGTCTGGAAGGTGTGTAAGCTTTCTGCTGTCCTGATCTCAATGGGAGCTCATTCCACCATCTTGGAGCCAGGATAGCAAACCCACGTGTTTCTGCTGATGGGAACTTGGGCCCCCCTCGCAGTGCGGGTGCAGCGAAAACGGTTCATTGTAAGGCTTTAACTGTTGCTGTTACCTGAAAGGTATAAACCACATTCAAAGAGAGAAGAGGTCGTTTCCTTCCATCAGAAACATTTGAACCAGTTTCTAAGTATTGTTTGTTTCATTTCCAGCTCGTCCTGTCTTTGTTTACAATACAGACTGCTAGCTCTGAAGCTAACCAGGGTTGCCAAATGTGGGTACCTGGCTGGAGTGAGATTTTGATATTTAATTACACATATGCGCACTAAATGACTGCTATCGTGTCAGTAGCGGGACCTTAGCATATATATAGGATATACAATATATACAAATACACAATATTGGACACAGACTATAAAGGGCACACAGTTTCATTCACTAATGAAAGTCAAACACATGTTTGTTTCCACTGTTTCATTGTGTGCATAGGCCTGTCGCGATAAGCAAATAGTTGACTTATCGCTCCAATACACACCTCAAGGCTTTATATTGTAGTCTATCCATTTGTAAGTGATGTTTTTGCTGCTGCTCCATACGCTATACAACCATAGTCTGTTGTGGACCTCATCATTGATCTGGACATGTCTATTAATGCTTGTTTGTCTGCGCCCCAGTTGCATCCAGCTACAGCTCGCAATACATTTAATACTTTTTAGCATTTTGTTTTCCACTTGATTAATATGCATGTTCCATGTGTATTTGCTATCAAACCACAGTCCTAGGTATTTTAACTCATTCACCTTTGTCATTGGACGATCATATAGTGTTAGCTGTTGGCCATCAATCTTGTGTTTGTTTGTAAATACCATGTAGCATGACTTGCTTTCTGACATTTTGAATCCCCAGTTATATGACCACCTCTCCATTTTTTTAATCGCTCTAGCTTCTCCATTACGTATGGGCCACGTCTTCCCCTCATCCACATAGCCCCATCATCTGCGTGTAGAGCCCATTGGATGCATGTGTCTAAGCATGTCAACATGTCATTAATCATGATGTTAAATAATATTGGACTGACTGCACTCCCTTGGGGAATACCATTTTCTATTTCTAAATAATTGGAAATATCTGCTCCAACCTTTCCTCTAAATGTCCTGTCTGTTCAAAAGGCCCTTACCCAATTGATCATTCTCCCTCCAATACCCATTCTCCTCAATGTGATCAGTAACCCCTCCCTCCACACAGTCATACGCCTTTTCAATGTCAAAGTACACTATTGCCATTATCTCTTTCATTTTCAATGTTTTTCCCACGTCATTACTCACTCTTACTAATTCCACATCCTGAGCTGACCTATTATCCTGTCTCTTCTCCTTCACCTTTTCATTCTCTGCTAGTAACTGCTGTTTTTGCTGCCTATGGATATCACTGAGATGCTCCCCACTATGTACTGCTGCAAGTGTCCTTCCTAACATACCTGCCTTCTCTTTATCTGTCACTGCCAGCCTCTCCCCATCAACCAAAGCTGGCATTTTAATGGATTTCCTTTTCCCACTCATCTGCTTAAACATGGACCAGACATCACCTAATGTTACTCCTCTGCCAATGGTAGAACACAATTCTCTCCATGTTCTCTTTCATGTGTCCTTCCTAACATACCTGCCTTCTATAGTATATGTTGCGTTATGTGGCTTGTAATGACCTCTATGCTTCCCTCTGATGTTAGCTGGTGTACCGACTCCTCACACCATATCCTACATTTCCCCCAATCAGCTTTAGCAAAGCACCACCTGGTTATCACACCTCCTTCCTGCATATATACATTAGTATTCATTTTAGTAAGCACTGGATAATGGTCACTTCCTACAGTGGAGTTATTCAAAACAAACCATTCGCATGAACCAAACAGTTTGACACTAATGTCAGATCCAGGCATGAGACTTTCCCCCTGTGAACATCTACTCTTGTGCCATGTCCATCATTAAGGCATACTAGTGTTCTTTCCTCCAGCATTTCTTCCACTATGTTTCCGTTACTGTCTGTATGGTTGCTGCCCCATAGACTGTTGTGTGCATTGAAATCACCACACCAAACTTCCTTCCTGTTTATATTCTGCTATTTCTTTAAATATATCAGTGGTTAGATTTGGACATGGGTTGTATACATTGATTATCCTAATGTTATCTTGTTTTCTCGGGTTGCAGATGTCCACTATAATACAGTCTATACCATCAGGAGATTGCACCTCCCTATATGCCACACCATCTTTGAGAAATGACTGCAGGATCTCAGGTCTGCAAAGTGGACAGGTAGGCGAGAAAGGCTTTTTTGAGTCTCAGAGACCAAGGTCCTGTACACTTCGCATACATTGACTGCACACTTCAGGTCTGCGATGTGGACAGTACACCTCAAATACATCACTACACAACCTGGGGTATTTGAAGATAAGGGAATGACATGTTTATAATATTCTGCAAAACACAACAAATATGCAGGGTTACGAGTCTGTTTCAACAAGTCCTCCAACTCATACGACCAATTATGCCGATTGTTCAAGCGCTTAATACGTCCTGCTCCCGTTGAATGCAAACGTAACAGATGGACGTTTATTCACAAATAACCCTCTCTGTAAAATCCTAAATTGTAGGATAGTTTGGCATTAAAACACTTTTTGATTAGATTTCTAGCGAGAAGTGTATATTGTACTTTTAGATCCACGTCCAGTCGATATGTAGGATCTATAGTTCCATAGATATTAGGAAGATGATTTGAGGTATGCGGCAGCCTCCATGTAAAGTTACGGGTTGAAAACAGTATTTCCGGTCTCGATGCTTTCATAATAAAACCAATGATCAAATGAACATTTAATATTCATTACTAAAGGTACAGCCGAATCATCACAGCGCACACAACCTGTTACAGCCGCAGATGGACCAGATAAGGGAGCGTTTTGGAGAAAAAAGGGGCGGGTCCGCTCAGTGAAACTATAACAACGAAACATGGAGGAACAGAAGTCTGCGTTTAAATCGTGTGTGTGTGTGTGTGTGTGTGTGTGTGTGTGTGTGTGTGTGTGTGTGTGTGTGTGTGTGTGTGTGTGTGTGTGTGTGTGTGTGTGTGTGTGTGTGTGTGGTTAAAACACATCAGCTGCCTCCTGGTGCTGCAGAGATTTCATGAAGTGAAGGAGGTGTTCCTTCCATAAAGCAGCTGTGGGCAGCAGATACTGTGAGAGTCACAGACATGAATACATAGATCAAGGCAGACTGGTGCACACACTCTCCTGTTTTGCCAATCCGGTGGTTAAACAAATATAGCTCTACATCCCTGGCCGACATGTCCTTAAAATGAAGTCAGAGTTCGACATTTTAATTCATTCATTACCTTTCCAGCTCCTCATGCAGTTGACTGTTACAGGTCTATCCAGGTTCATGGTACAATGCATAAGCTTCACATCGAGAGACTGAAACTGTGTTTTCCTTTACCGTTCTGTTTTCATTTCACAATAAAGTTAATAGTCACATTATGTTTGATATTATTATGTTTTATTAACTACACCACTGGTTTTTTAACCCGCGCCGCCTAGTGGTTAAAGCACGTTATTGAATGTTGTTGTTGAAGAAGTTTTATTTGATGAAAACATTTAAATATTAAGAGTAGCCTACATACACAATATAAAATATCAAGAAGACACTGTAGTGATCTCTAAAACAGTTGAGTGCAGGACGTCCAAAGATATTAACAGGAGGATGCAAAACAGACCAACTAGGCTTTATTTAAACATTAAACATTACTTTAAGTTAAGGTCTTCTTGAATAAGAAAAAAACGTTGGGGTTATCCACAGATAAATATGAAGTCTGACAAAGTACTTAACGTCCAATATATTGCATAGTTTATTTTGTTACTTGTCAATCACCTTCCCTGAATTTGAGTCAGGTGTAACTAAAGTCTGATTTAAGGGTTGATTATATTTCACATCATTAATCACAATCTGCAAAGGAACTAAAATAAATGTAGTGGAGTAAAAATGCCAGGTTAACCTCTGAATTGTAGTGGAGTAGAACAAAGTAGTATGCTGCTGTAACAAAAACATTTCAAGTCTGCCGTGGCTCCATTCCATTTCAAAGAGCTGTTGACGCTCAGCGTAACCTTGCCGCACTGCCACTCCAACATCCAATCACAGGGCTTGATGACTAATCACGAGGTTTGTAAAGCAAGGCGGATGTTGTAGTCCCAAACGATAGCTGGGGATTCTGGGTAGTGTAGTTTCTTCAGAAACTGTAGTGTCAAAACTCCTATTTGTTTCTCTGAATCGAAGGTTAAAAACACAAAAGCATTGTACACCATTTAAACCAATCAATATTGTGTAATTAACAAGGATAAACTGATGTTGTTTAGTGGATGAGTAATGCAGATATCACTGTGTAATCATTTGACAGTGAGGGAATATATCCGGTTTTATTGTGAAAACTTAGAGACCGGAAAAACAGTTTTCACCCACGCTAACTTTGCATGGAAGCTGCGTACACGTTATCCTGGCGAGACCTCAGATCATCTTCGTAATATCTATCAAACTATAGATCCTACACATCCACTGGACGTGGATTCTAAGAGTACAATATACACTTCTCACTAGAAATCTAATCAAAAAGCATTTTAATGGCCAAACTATTCCACAATTTAGGATTTTCCAGAGAGGGTTATTTGTGAATAAACGGGAGCATGTTGTTTCTTACACGACCACACTTTAAAACGTGGCTCTGGGTCGTAATCTAAGGTGCTTAAACAATCGACCTATTTGGTCGTTTTTTGTAGGAGGGCAGGCTGGTCTGTTTCTAAGGCCATTTTATTTTTGGTAGTCTGATCATTTCAACAAGAGAATAGAATCAAACTGAAAACATCGTAGATATGTTCTAGATACATGAAGCAGATTAATGAACAGTGAAACTCGCTCATGGACTTTAAGGTGAATACTTTAAGAAAAGGTTTTCCCACACTCTTTGTAGGAGCCATTTTATGGGTGTTGTTGGTGTCTCAGTTTACCTTATTTATATGAATAGTGCAATATCAGGGTATATGCAGGAATCCGGAAGTCACATTTAATACCTTTTAAGACCTTTTTTAAGACCCTTTCCATACATTTTAAGACCTCATCGCAACTTCGAGTTCTAACCGGTTACCTTGGCGACACTTTACCTCACATTGACTATATTGATTAGCTAAACAGCACAACTAAACAGAGTGCAGACAGACGACTGAAGCCTCCTCTCCATGAACTTCAACCTCTCTGTGAAGGTCAGGTTTAATGCAGTATGCTGCTTAGTTGCTTCTGTACTCTGTACTCTTTCATTCACCTTGAGGGGGTTTCCCGACATGTTGTTTCAGTAAATTAAAGGGTGTTTCTTGTTGTCGTTGCTGTGGATCTTCTTAATACCTTGGAAAATGCCGTCTAATACTTTTTAATAGCCTTAATTTTCGCTAAATTGAATTATCAACTTTGAATACTTTTTAAGAACCTGCGGTTATTTTGAACACTTGGTGGTGGGGTGTATAAAAGGGGTCATAGGTGACAGTAGAGGAAGTGGACACAGGAGGAAGAGCATACCGATTCTACCAGACGGCCAGCCCAGACGATGCTCATACTACAGCTATTGACACAGTGCACTTAAACCTTGGTATGTAAATCAATGGAACAGCGCACTGTCGGCAGACGGACAGAAAACGAAACTTAAAGGAACAGTGAACATTATGCCTGTCAATTCTGACGTTACGTCAACAGATGGCGCTGTTGGGATGGGATCTGTAATGGAAAAAAGGATTACCCAACACAAGGCCAATAGATGGGAATTGTTTATTGTAAACTGTGAAAAAAAACAAAATATGCTTAAATGCGGCTCCAACACTCTTAGAACCACTATGGTTTTTCTCCTGAGTGAACACGAAGATGTTTTTTGAGAGCACCTGATGTAGTGAACGTTTTCCCACACTCTTCACACCAGTAAGGTTTTTCTCCAGTGTGAATACGGTGATGTGTTTTGAGAGCACCTGATGTAGTGAAAGTTTTCCCACACTCTTCACAGCTGTAAGGTTTTTCTCCAGTATGAATACATGATGTGATTCTAGAGCACTTGATTGAGTGAAAGTTTTCCCACACTCTTCACAGCTGTAAGGTTTTTCTCCAGTATGAATATGTTGATGTGTTTTGAGATCACCTGATGTAGTGAAAGTTTTCCCACACTCTTCACAGCCGTAAGGTTTTTCTCCAGTATGAATACGTTGATGTCTTTTGAGAGTACCTGATTGAGTGAAAGTTGTCCCACACTCTTCACAGCTGTAAGGTTTTTCTCCAGTATGAATACGTTGATGTGTTTTGAGATTACCTGATGTAGTGAAAGTTGTCCCACACTCTTCACAGCTGTAAGGTTTTTCTCCAGTATGAATACGTTGATGTGATTTGAGATGACCTGATGTAGTGAAAGTTGTCCCACACTCTTCACAGCTGTAAGGTTTTTCTCCTGTATGAATACTTGATGTGTTTTGAGATCACCTGATTGAGTGAAACTTGTCCCACACTCTTCACACCAGTACGGTTTTTCTCCTGTGTGAATAAGCAGGTGGCTCTTTAAAGGTCCAGATGCTGTAAAGGATTTGTCACATTGCTGACAGCTGTGACGTCTCTCTCTTCCTTTCGGTTTCTAGAACAGACGGACAGAGAAAGAGAGAAAGTCAATCTAAAAAGCATAAATATACAAGTTAACACAATAAAAACTCACTTAATATAAACCTGGAGTTAACAAAATACTACTTATCAACTGTTTGTCTTTATTATATTTGATACAGTAATACAGCAATATTCTAACCAAAGTATATACCAGAGGTGGGGGACTCGAGTCACATGACTTGACTCGAGTCACATGACTTGCCTATTTTTTGACTTGAGACTTGCTTGACTAACATTGATAAAAGACTTGACTTTGACTTGGTATTCATGACTTGAGACTTAGGCTTGAGACAGATGACTCGAAAGGACTTTACTTTTTAAAATAGAATATTTGCATTTGTATTGTACGAAGCCCCTAGAGGGCAATGAAAGAAAAAAAAGAGAGAGAAAGTCTCTTCTCGTTCGCAGGAGAAAGTAGGAAGTGGAGCGCACAGGAGACAGCCGTTTCATTGCATACTGTTATGTTTATGTGGGGAAATACATACATTATTTGAGATATATTTCAAACTCGGACTTCATTTTAAGGACATTTCGGCCAGGGGTGTAGAGTTATTTGTTCAAGCACCGGATCGGCAAAACAGGAGAGTCTGTGAACCAGTCTGCCTTGACCTATGTATTCATGTCTGTGACTCTCACAGTATCTGCTGCTTTATAGAAGAAAAACCTCCTTCACTTCATGAAATCTCTGCAGCACCAGGAGGCAGTAACGTGTAACTCAGCAGAATCTGAGAAGAGCAGCAGCAGCTGCAAAGAGCTGTGCCTTCACTGTGTTTACCTTCATTAGAACAGCTTACGAGCGACCGCAGGCTGCTACGTTTTAACCCCCACACACAATTATTCCCCCTATTACCTGTTTTATGATTTCAGAGCCCCACTCTCCATTGTTGTTAATGTTGAAAATAAAACTCTAGTTTCATAACCACTGTCTTTTAACTGATTTAAACTGGGGTTATTCATCAGGATTTCGTAGGACTTGACTTGCTTGACTCTCACCCCAGTAACTTGAGACTTGCACATGTATGACTTACTCCCACCTCTGGTATACAGGAGACAGAGGGAGACGGCATCCTGTCACTGCGAGTCTCAGTATGCTCCGTTCCTCTTGTGTTTTGTTTTTTTGTCTAAACTTTGTTGTGTCTGTATGAAACGTCATTTTGAGAGACCATGCTTTTGATCCTGTGGATTACGTTTGCCTTCTGTAGACCATGCGAGGAGCCCCGGCCTCTACGCTGCTACAGACGCGAGGCAATGCTAGAGCTACAATGCGATCGGCCTCCTACGAATACACCAAGTCATCTGTGCTCTTCGTTATTGGATGAAATCCCTCGGGAGCCGCTTAGAAACACCAGGAAAAAGAGACGAGGAAGGAGGGGAGGCGTTCAGAATACGGCGGAGATTCAGCCGGCCACCACTTCCATCATTCTCACAAACCTGCGCTCATTGAGCAACAACGTGGACACACTAAGGACATACACAAGGTACTCTCATGAATTTCTCGAGGTCTCTTTATTATGTTTCACGGAAAGTTGGCTCCAATCTACGATGCCTGAATCTCTCTTTGAAGTACCCGGACTCACCCTTGTTCGAGCAGACAGGGATGCGAACTCGGGGAAAACCAGAGGAGGCGGTATTTGTGTGTATATTAATGATCTGTGGGCCGATCATACTCAGTAGAATGTAAAACCTGCAATCCCAATGTAGAAATTCTCAGCATGACGTTAAGACCCTTTTATCTGACTAGAGAATTCGGGTGTATTTGACTGTTTGTTGTTTACGTGCCTCCCAGCGGCAGAGGACACTGTGTTCACGAGCTGCAACTCAGCCACCCCGATGCACCGGCAATAGTGCTCGGGGACATGAAGCAATGTCGCCTGGAGACTGTGTTACCTGGGTTCCAGCAGTATGTTAGGGATCACAGCAGGAAAGACAATATCCTGGACAAATGCTTTGTTAATGATAAAGGAGCCTATGTGTCTAAATACAGACCACCAATACTGAACTCTGATCATAGTGCTGTGAATATGATACCAGTGTATAAGACCAAACTCAAGGGAACCAGAAAAGAAAGTAATAAATCATATGTGACTAAGGACATAAAACAAAGACTATGGAGCACTTGAACAGACAGAGAAAGAACTGAAAGTCAAATTGAGGGAATCAAAACACACAGAGAGCTTTTGGGAAATGCTTTTGAAGCCAAAGACCCCAAAAAAGTGTGGGACACCATGAGAACCGTGACAGGAATGACCTCTTCAGCTAAACCTATTGTGAAGGACAAGACATACTTGATCCATACCAATTTGCCTATAAGCAAGGGGGTGGTACTACAAGGGACTGCAAACTCATCTCTTTCGACTGCACTTCGAGCGATAGAACTATTAACAAAGCACTTATGGCGCATTTCCACTGCAACAGGGTAGCCCCGTGTAAGCGTCCCTAAGCGTCCTCGCTCAGGCCTCGGGCTGCCTCGCTGGCCGTGGCGCATTTCCATTACAGTTTAGGACCTGGGGTAGCAACGCAGTGTAGGCGGGGCGATCGTTTTTTTTTTTTGTTCACATTTCGAGTTGTTCCGTTGAGCTCCCGCTGGATTTGATCATCCCCAATGAGATGTAGGAACGTCGTCACCTCCTCGGTCGACCACGGTGTGCTTTTCTTATTAGACGTAGCCATTTTTGTAGCTCATCTGTTTACAAAATGCTGTTTATAAAAATGCTGCAAGCTTGCTTCTAAATATATGCGACGCTAGGGATGAACTCGCGCGCGATCTTGTGACGATTCTCTCTGACCAATCAGCAGTCGAGAGTGTTGACGTCACTAGTTCAGCCCTGGCCCTGGTCTTATAGAACCACGATTTTATGGGGCCGGAAAAAGAGGGAAAAAGTACCCGCTAGCCGGTACTAGGCTATATGGAAAGGCCACTAAAAACTGGCCTGGCCGCTTGAGGACGGGTTAAGGACGCTTAAACGGGGCTACCCGCTGCAGTGGAAATGTGCCATTATATACTAATAAAGGGCTGGCTTATCTAAAGCCAGTTGAGTAGCACTTGAAATGTTTTTGCTCTATGAAGCCTGATGTACTTTATGATTCTGTTTTCTTCAAGTTTGTATTTTGTTGGTCGAACGCACTTATTGTAAGTCGCTTTGGATAAAAGCGTCAGCTAAATGCAATGTAATGGTACTGCTGCTACTCTGGTTCACATCATCACTAAACATTTAGATAAACGTCACACCTATGCAAGAGCCCTCTTCCTAGACTTCTCAGCAGCAACACAATACAAGCAGACATCTTGGTGTCAAAAATGGAAGTAAATCCATACCTGATTTACTGGTATGCCGCTTTCCTCACCAGTAGAGAGCAACTTGACCAAACCCTGTCATCTGCCATCACAACCAATGTAGGGGCCCTCAGGGCTGTGGGATTTCAGCTGTGCTCTTAGCTTCTTTTGATGACTTTACTGAACTGCTGTCTATAGTGTGTTTTGACTTTGACCGTCTAGTCATTGTTGGTGATTTTAACATCCATGTTGACAACCCCCAGGACAGAGCGGCTAAAGAACTGTTTTGTGTTCTTGATAACTATGGTGGGGACCCTCTCATGACATGAATGTGTTCAAATTGAGAACCATAAGTCTAGTGTTTGTCAACTGGAGTACCGCAGGGCTCTGTATTGGGCCCAATCCTGTTTAGGGCTGTGCAATTTAATCGATCCTGCGATATATATCGATATTTAGTTTTCCGAAAAAGTATCGATATTTCAGCCGCGGGTATCGATACATTAAGTCTGATAACTGTGTTCGTTATTCTCGCGTCCAGTAGAGAAGCTTTAAAAAGGAGACTAATTGAGTCTCTGAGAAGGTTCAAATGTATACTTTAATTAATAAAAAGCGCGGTAATGTTACAAGCAGAAGATGGTTCAGTCAGAAAAACAGCTGTGTTCTGGCTCTCGTGAGCGAAGGGAAGAGAGCGAGCTCCACCTTTCCAGCTGTTAAATATCCTCTTTTGGCTCCTCCCTGTGGGCCGGTTGGCGCTGCTGGGGGCCGGCCCTCCACGTCTCCAATGTTCGTTGTTGCGCATTACAGAGGATTCAGACATTGTACATTAAATATATAACTAAACACGCCTTTTCTTCTCCTTATCTCTTTCATGACTTTTCATTTAATACATTTTAAACGCTGTAATCAATACTCTAAAAATACTTCACGGCTGGTATCATTTCCGGTAGTTCCGAATGTTGTCTCATGCTACCCACGTCTGTAAACAAACGTATTCAAATAAACTGTACCTTCATTTAATATTCAGTAATAATAATATCTCGACGTCTATAGTTGTAGTGTTGAAATCAGTAGGTTTCGGTGTGCAACACTCCATGTCATATCGCTACTAAATTCACCTCTATAGTAAATGGTATATTAGCCACATGCTAAATGCTAACCAGAGATGAAGGATTTTCAGAATAAAAGCTTAACAACTGGTTGTGCACAAGAACTTCTGGGTTTTCAGTATAAAACAGCATTTAAACTGACGGTATGTTTAAGGTACTTTATGCAATCAAAACATTGATTTTAATTTCTAACAAGTCCCATTCAAATCCCCCGTGTTCCGCCACCTGCTGCACCTTTTAATTCTCCATTGTGATACTGCACTTTATGTACTTACGTTTCAAAGGCTTGTAAGCTACAGTTTGCACTGTTTCAATAAATGAAACTAATTTTCTCACCACATCTTTTGATTCATTTTGTCCAGCATTTGCAAGCTGTAGACTCTCTGTCAGAGCCATATATTGTATAATTGATGCTTTCAGTTTTCAGTTGAATTAATTCAATCCAAGTCACTCACATGTCACCAAAATCACACTGTCCCTTTAAAATCTTTCAAAAATTATATAAGTGTATCGAATTATATCGAATCGTATTGAATCGTATCGTTGGCTGAATATCGTGATATATATCGTATCGTTGGCTGAATATCGTGTATCGTATCGTGAGATTAGTGTATCGCTACAGCCCTAATCCTGTTTAGTATGTACATAAATGATCCGCCTTCTGTGTGTGGAGAATGTGATGTATGCTGATGATACAGTTGTGAGCTCACAGCTCCTCATATCTGTTCAGAAACTAGACAGAAGTTAAACAAGTACAAACCACAGACTGTCTGTGTCATGGCGAATACAGTCGCTGCTTTATTTATGTCTGTATAGGGCGTTCCGAGCTGAATAAGGGCGTCACATGAAGGCAAGACGCCCGCCTGGCGGAAACGCTGGAATTAGGAATATATTGTGATGAAGTGCACACTGACCTGAGCTCCAGGGGTCTCTTTCTTCTCCTCCATGCTGCTCATCAGCTGTCCTGATGAAGACCACAGAGCTGCTTCATTATTAATATAATACAAGTATTTAGATATAATTCATCATAAACTGTCAGCAGTGAAGAGGAGGAATTCAAAGAGTTTATTCAATGATATGTTCTATTTCTAGATGCTTATATGTAGTGTTTTATCACACCATGTGCAGTGCCTTGTCTTATCTATGCTGCTGTGACGTAAACATGTTCCAAATTGATCCATTTAGTCAATGTGATGCTAAGCAGAGGAGAACATGATAGAAAGGTCAGATAGTTATGAACGTTACATGCACATTACTTTAACCATTACGATAAAAAGTTGGTTTTCTGTGTAAATTATTATTAATACAAATATTTAGATATAATTCATCATAATCTGTGTAGCAACTTACATTGTAACTTACAGCTCACAGTTTGTTCACTTTTATTTCATTAAAATGACTTTATTCACATAGAAAGTGACATTAATGGATGTTTGAACCACTGTTATAGCGCTATCCGTGTGTAACTATCACTAAGTTAACACAGAAAGCAAACATTAGCTAGTGAGACTGTTTAATGTACTCCATGTATACAGTATTTTCTGTATATTGTGTATTCTTTAGATACTCTAGTGATATGTGTCCTGTGTGTATACTTGCTGCTAATGCTTCATTTTTATTATATTATTGCATCTTTTAAATATGTTTAACTCGTGTAATGCCTGAAAACACTTCTGCTGTGACACATTCATTTCCCACTTTAAGATAAATCATTATTTAAATAAAGTATATCTATTTATCTAATGAGCTAAACCGTCGCTTAGCTTAGCGTTAGCTGCTAACTGAAGAACCCCATTCATTTCAATGGGAAAAATGCTACGTCGCGGTGAATGACGATGCTAATAAGCTAGTTAGCATATATTTAAAACCATATCTATGGTAAAGAGCACCAACACAACAACTCAAACCGTCTTAAAGACAACTGGTGTAATAAATAACTAACATAAAGTCAGCTGAGCATTACAAATCAACTGTTACTCCCCCAGAGCCGAACTGGAATAATAACTGTAGCTGTTAGCCGATAGCCGTTAGCTTTCAGACTGTAGCTTTCAGACTGTAGCTGTTAGACTGCAGCTGTTTGCCTTTATTTAAAGATAGTTTGAGACTATTTTTGTCGCACATTTTAAAGTTTTTTTGTGAGTTTCTTTCTACCAAGATTACAGCTGTTGTGTTAAATAATATAACTTCTGATTCGTGATTAACTGTAAGCTAAGAGGTTTAATCCACTCACCTCTTCTTTTGTCCTTTGTCCTTTGTCCTTCTTCTTCTTCTTCTTCTTCTTCTTCTTCCTTGTTTATTGGCGGTTGGCAAACCAACTTGTTGGCGCATTACCGCCACCAACTGGACTGGAGTGTGGACAAGAGACTATGCAGAAAACAAGAAACAAAAGAAACAAAACAAAGAACCAAAACTCTAGATTATTTTAAATGTATCAATTTCTCTTAGAAACTTAATAATCTCACAATATATATTGCCTGATGTTTTCCTTAACAGCCCTGATAGCGACAAGTCATGGAATTTTGCTTTCTTCAGTGTCTGGAAAAGCACATTTCTCTGAGTACTATATTTCCTGCAAAGCAGTAAAACATGCCCAACAGTTTCTGGCTGGCTGCAGTGTATACACTTTCCGGTTGGATGCTTTCCTATTATACTTAAAGTATGATTGAGACCTGTATTATACTTAAAGTATGATTGAGACCTGTATTATACTTAAAGTATGATTGAGACCTGTATTATATTTAAAGTATGATTGAGACCTGTATTATACTTAAAGTATGATTGAGACCTGTATTATACTTAAAGTATGATTGAGACCTGTATTATACTTAATGTATGATTGAGACCTGTATTATACTTAAAGTATGATTGAGACCTGTATTATACTTAAAGTATGATTGAGACCTGTATTATACTTAATGTATGATTGAGACCTGTATTATACTTAATGTATGATTGAGACCTGTATTATACTTAAAGTATGATTGAGACCTGTATTATACTTAATGTATAATTGAGACCTGTATTATACTTAAAGTATGATTGAGACTTGTATTATACTTAATGTATGATTGAGATCTGTATTATACTTAATGTATAATTGAGACCTGTATTATACTTAAAGTATGATTGAGACCTGTATTATACTTAATGTATGATTGAGACCTGTATTATACTTAAAGTATGATTGAGACCTGTATTATACTTAAAGTATGATTGAGACCTGGTATTATACTAAAGTATGGATTGAGACCTGTATTATACTTAATGTATGATTGAGACCTGTATTATACTTAAAGTATGATTGAGACCTGTATTATACGTTAAAGTACTGATTGGAGACCTGTATTATACTTAATGTATGATTGAGACCTGTATTATACTTAAGTATGATTGAGACTGTATTATACTTTAAAGTATGATTGAGACCTGTATTATACTTAAAGTATGATTGAGACCTGTATTATACTTAATGTATAATTGAGACCTGTATTATACTTAAAGTATGATTGAGACCTGTATTATACTTAATGTATGATTGAGATCTGTATTATACTTAAAGTATGATTGAGACCTGTATTATACTTAATGTATGATTGAGACCTGTATTATACTTAATGTATGATTGAGACCTGTATTATACTTAAAGTATGATTGAGACCTGTAGTATACTTAAAGTATGATTGAGACCTGTATTATACTTAAAGTATGATTGAGACCTGTATTATACTTAATGTATGATTGAGACCTGTATTATACTTAATATATGATTGAGACCTGTATTATACTTAAAGTATGATTGAGACCTGTATTATACTTAAAGTATGATTGAGACCTGTATTATACTTAAAGTATATTGAGACCTGTATTATACTTAAAGTATGATTGAGACCTGTATATACTTAATGTATGATTGAGACCTGTATTATACTTAAAGTATGATTGAGACCTGTATTATACTTAAAGTATGATTGAGACCTGTATTATACTTAAAGTATGATTGAGACCTGTATTATACTTAATGTATGATTGAGACCTGTATTATACTTAATGTATGATTGAGACCTGTATTATACTTAAAGTATGATTGAGACCTGTATTATACTTAAAGTATGATTGAGACCTGTATTATACTTAAAGTATGATTGAGACCTGTATTATACTTAAAGTATGATTGAGACCTGTATTATACTTAATGTATGATTGAGACCTGTATTATACTTAATGTATGATTGAGACCTGTATTATACTTAATGTCAAGGAGAGACTCTGAGGCATGAACTCAATTGCACGACACAGATAGTGTTCTCAAAAAATAAAGACTTTACTGGAATTTAGCACAGTAATCAAAACAAGGAAAACAAATATACTCTTTCGAGGAAAACTAGCAAGTGATCAATGAGGTAGATCCGTGGGAAGTCCGTGAGGTAATCAGGAACGTGGGTCATAGTAAGACAACGAACTGACAATGAACAGGAGGAAGCTACCACAATATATACACAGGTAAAGGGGACACAGGTGGAAACAATCAGGGCGGGAAAACAATCAAGGACGCAGGAGACAGAAGGGGGCGGGGAGCGTGGAGGCCTGAAATGAGAGGGATGATTAATTAAGGGAATAAACATAAAGCACAGGGCAAAGGGACATGACAAAACTAACATAAATAATACACTTTCACTATTAGTTTCCTAGACATGACACAACCTGTGCAGCCCATGTATTGATTCCATCCGATAGCTGCTATAATACAAAACAACACGTCTGCCTCTCTCCACAATGATCAATAACAGTGAACGGATGGTCAAAGTAAGGTACAAATAAACAGAATCACACGAAGCCTGGTTAGTGTTGCCTGACTTTATAAAGTGTGTTTATAAGCAGGGGTACACATAATTCCCCTCACTGTCAAATGATTACACAGTGATATCTGCATTACTCATCCACTAAACAACATCAGTTTATCCTTGTTAATTACACAATATTGATTGGTTTAAATGGTGTACAATGCTTTTGTGTTTTTAACCTTCGATTCAGAGAAACAATTAGGAGTTTTAACACTACAGTTTCTGAAGACACTACACTACCCAGAATCCCCAGCTATCGTTTGGGACTACAACATCCGCCTTGCTTTACAAACCCCGTGATTAGTCATCAAGCCCTGTGATTGGATGTTGGAGTGGCAGTGCGGCAAGGTTACGCTGAGCGTCAACAGCTCTTTGAAATGGAATGGAGCCACGGCAGACTTTCCAAAACTGGAATTGGACAGCAAATGTTGCAAATATGGCAGCATCCATCGATCATCTTAAGATAAGATATACTTTATTGATCCCAAGTTGGGAAATGTTTTTCTTACAGCAGCATACTACTTTGTTCTACTCCACTACAATTCTCACATTCCTCATTCCTCCCCGCACTGTCAACCTGGACAACCTCTTACCTCTTCAGTCTGTGACCACACCACGCCCCTCCCACTCAACTACCATTGCCCTCCTTAACATCCCATCACTCAACAAGAAAGCCCTCATCCTCCATGAACTAATCTTGGAAAAATCCCTTGATTTCCTTCTGCTCACCGAAACCTGGCAACAGCCCGATGACTTCTTCTCCCTCAACCAAACATCCCCCCCTGGCTTTAAATACATCACTAAACCCCGCCCCTCCCGCCGTGGTGGCGGCCTTGCTGTAATCCACAATCAGAACATCCAGATCACAGAACTAACCCTCCCCTCAGTATCATCCTTTGAATTCATTGCCTTCAAAGCCCCTCCCTCACTGACAGTCATCCTCATCTACCGGCCTCCTAAACCTCATCCCTCCTTCCTCTCCGATTTCACTGAATTCCTCACACTTGCCTCATCCCTCTCTCAACGTCTGTTACTACTTGGTGACCTCAACATTCACATTGACTCACCCACCTGCAAGCTGGCATCCGAATTCACAACCCTACTGGACAATTTCTCTATCACCCAACATGTCACCTTCCCCACCCATGACAAAGGACACATTCTTGATCTCGTCTGCTCTACCAACCTCCCAGTGATTGACCTCCACCCTTGCCCATTTCCCCTCTCCGACCACAAACTCATACAATTCACCATTGCCCCCCCCACCCGAAACCCCTGCCCACCCAGAAACATCACCTTCCGTAATCTACACTCCATTGACCATAACCATCTCTCCGAACTGCTATCATCTAATCTCCCCCTGGACGCAACCCTCAGCTCACCTGATGATCTGCTCAACCACCTCAACTCCACCCTACTCACCTCCCTCAACACTTTAGCCCCCCTCAAAAATAAAACTGTTTGTTTCAAGACCTCCTCACCCTGGTTCACACCCGCACTGCGTAAAATGAATCAGCGAGGCCGCCAACTTGAACGTCTTTCAAATAAATCATCCCTCACAGTCCATTACATAAGCTACAAACTCCATCTCAATGCATACAAATATGCTCTTATTGCCGCTAAATCTGCCTACCTCTCCAACATCTTCATTGACCCCTCCCGTAACCCCAGGACCCTCTTCTCCACAGTTAACAAGCTTTTCAAACCCCGTGCTGATAACCTCCCTACTTCTACTTCCGCTACTTGCAGCTCATTCCTCCAGTTTTTCGCAGACAAAATTAACGCCATTAACCACTCCTTCTCAGCTCCATCTGATATACAAGCATCTCCCCCAACCTCCACCACGACCATTTCTCCCCCCATCTCCCTCGACCTCCTGACTCCTCCCCAGCGCCGCCTCTCCCAGTTCAACCTGGTGACCCCACTTGAAATACTCCATCTGATCGGTTCCTCAAATCCCACAACCTGCTCCCTTGACCCTCTACCCACTCCTCTTCTGAAGTCCGGCCTCCCCGTCCTCTGCCCCTATCTTGCTAACCTTTTCAACTCGTCCCCTCTGCCTTCAAAACTGCTGCCGTTACTCCAATCCTCAAAAAACCTGGTCTTGATCCCTCCTCCCTCACTAATTACCGCCCTATCTCCAACCTACCATTCCTCTCAAAAACTCTTGAACGCATTGTAGCCAAACAAATTCACTGCCATCTCCAAACCAACCAGCTTTATGAACCCCTTCAGTCTGGATTTCGTCCTCACCACAGTACAGAAACTGCACTCGTCAAAGTCCTCAATGACCTCCTCACCTCTGCTGACACTGGTTCCCTCAATATTCTCATCCTCCTCGACCTGAGTGCAGCCTTCGATACCGTGAGCCACAACATCCTGCTCACCCGACTCAGGGACATTGGTATTGAAGGTATTGCACTCAGATGGCTCCAGTCCTACCTCACTGAACGATCCCACTTCATCTCCCTCCCAAACCATTCCTCTGCCACAGCTTCAGTCACCCAAGGCGTTCCTCAAGGATCAGTACTTGGCCCCCTCCTCTTCATCATTTACATCCTCCCCCTCGGTCAGATACTCCGCCACTTCAACCTCGACTTCCACTGCTATGCTGATGACACTCAGATCTACCTCAGCACCAAATCCCTCCATGACCCACCCCTTACCCACATCGATTACTGTCTGACAGCTATTCAAACTTGGATGCAACATAACCTCCTCAAACTGAACAGCAACAAAACAGAACTCCTCCTAATCGGCTCCAAATCCACCCTCAGCAAGGTCACTAACATAACTCTCACCATCGATGGCACCATTGTTTCCCCCTCCAATCAGGCACTCAACCTTGGCGTAATCTTTGACCCCACCCTCTCCCTCGAACCTCACATCCGCCAAACAGTCAAAACCTCATTTTTCCACCTCCGCAATATTGCAAAAATCCTACCCTCTCTCACCCGCCCCGCAGCCGAACAACTAATCCATGCCTTCATTTCCTCCCGCCTCGACTACTGCAACTCACTTCTTTACGGCATCAGCACTACATCCCTCAACAGACTCCAACGGGTTCAAAATGCAGTTGCACGTCTCCTCACGCATACCAAATCATGGCATCACATCACCCCAGTCCTCAAAGACCTCCACTGGCTTCCTGTCTCCCATCGCATCAACTACAAAAATTATGGTCCTCACCTACAAAGCCCTCCACCATCTGCCCCCCCCCTTATCTCACAAACCTTCTCACTCCTTATCAACCTCCACGGTCCCTCAGATCCACCGCAGCCGGACTCCTATCCATTCCCACATCCACACTCTGCAGCTTTGGGGACAGAGCCTTCTCAGTGGCAGCTCCTAGGCTCTGGAATTCCCTCCCCCAAGATCTCCGTGACTCTGAGTCCCTCACAGTCTTTCAGTCCCGCCTCAAAACACATCTTTTCAACTCTGTCTACCCATAAGCCCCCCCCCCCCCTCTCAATCAACTTCCCCTTGACTGGCTTTTTATTTTTTATTTACTTGTTTGCCTGTCCTTGTTTGTCTACCCTCCCTCATACTGTAAAGCGTCTTTGAGTTGTGAAAAGCGCTATATAAATAAAATGCATTATTATTATTATTATTACAATTCAGAGGTTAACCTGGTATTTTTACTCCACTACATTTATTTTAGTTCCTTTGCAGATTGTGATTAATGATGTGAAATATAAACAACCCTTAAATCAGACTTTAGTTACACCTGACTCAAATTCAGGGAAGGTGATTGTCAAGTGCCAAAATAAACTATGCAATATATTGGACGTTAAGTACTTTGTCAGACTTCATATTTATCTGTGGATAACCCCAACGTTTTTTTCTTATTCAAGAAGACCTTAACTTAAAGTAATGTTTAATGTTTAAATAAAGCCTAGTTGGTCTGTTTTGCATCCTCCTGTTAATATCTTTGGACGTCCTGCACTCAACTGTTTTAGAGATCACTACAGTGTCTTCTTGATATTTTATATTGTGTATGTAGGCTACTCTCAAAATTCAATAACGTGCTTTAACCACTAGGCGGCGCGGGTTAAAAAACCAGTGGTGTAGTTAATAAAACATAATAATATCAAACATAATGTGACTATTAACTTTATTGTGAAATGAAAACAGAACGGTAAAGGAAAACACAGTTTCAGTCTCTCGATGTGAAGCTTATGCATTGTACCATGAACCTGGATAGACCTGTAACAGTCAACTGCATGAGGAGTTGGAAAGGTAATGAATGAATTAAAATGTCGAACTCTGACTTCATTTTAAGGACATGTCGGCCAGGGATGTAGAGCTATATTTGTTTAACCACCGGATTGGCAAAACAGGAGAGTGTGTGCACCAGTCTGCCTTGATCTATGTATTCATGTCTGTGACTCTCACAGTATCTGCTGCCCACAGCTGCTTTATGGAAGGAACACCTCCTTCACTTCATGAAATCTCTGCAGCACCAGGAGGCAGCTGATGTGTTTTAACCACACACACACACACACACACACACACACACACACACACACACACACACACACACACACACACACACAACACACACACACACACACACACACACACACACACACACACACACACACACACACACGATTTAAACGCAGACTTCTGTTCCTCCATGTTTCGTTGTTATCGTTTCACTGAGCGGACCCGCCCCTTTTTGTTTTTAAACGCTCCCTTATCTGGTCCATCTGCGGCGGTAATAGGTTTTGTGCGCTGTGATGATTCGGCTATACCTTTAGTAATGAATATTAGATGATCAATCAAATCAAATTTTATTTCTATAGCACATTTAAAAACGATTTTCAGTCGAGCCAAAGTGCTGCACATGCAGATAATAAATAACACATTCCTACCGATGTAAACAGAATAAATTACAACATCAAATATAAAAATCAAATGTTCATTTGATCATTGGTTTTATTATGAAAACGTCGAGACAGGAAATACTGTTTTCAACCCGTAACTTTACATGGAGGCTGCCGCATACCTCAAATCATCTTCCTAATATCTATGGAACTATAGATCCTACATATCGACTGGACGTGGATTCTAAAAGTACAATATACACTTCTCGCTATAAATCTAATCAAAAAGCGTTTTAATGCCAAACTATCCTACAATTTAGGATTTTACAGAGAGGGTTATTTGTGAGTAAACGACCATCTGTAACGTTTGCATTCAACGGGAGCAGGACGTATTAAGCGCTTGAACAAACAACATATTTGATCGTAATAATTGGGCCTGAACAATCGGCATAATTGGTCGTATGAGTTGGAGGACTTGTTGAAACAGACTCGTAACCCTGCATATTTGTTGTGTTTTGCAGCATATTATAAACATGTCATTCCCTTATCTTCAAATACCCCAGGTTGTGTAGTGATGTATTTGAGGTGTACTGTCCACATCGCAGACCTGAAGTCGTGCAGTCAATGTATGCGAAGTGTACAGGACCTTGGTCTCTGAGACTCAAAAAAGCCTTTCTCGCCTACCTGTCCACTTTGCATACCTGAGATCCTGCAGTCATTTCTCAAAGATGGTGTGGCATATAGGGAGGTGCAATCTCCTGATGGTATAGACTGTATTATAGTGGACATCTGCAACCCGAGAAAACAAGATAACATTAGGATAATCAATGTATACAACCCATGTCCAAATCTAACCACTGATATATTTAAAGAAATAGCAGAATATAAACATAGGAAGGAAGTCTGGTGTGGTGATTTCAGACAGTAACGGAAACATAGTGGAAGAAATGCTGGAGGAAAGAACACTAGTATGCCTTAATGATGGACATGGCACAAGAGTAGATGTTCACAGGGGGAAAGTCTCATGCCTGGATCTGACATTAGTGTCAAACTGTTTGGTTCATACATGCGAATGGTTGGTTTTGAATAACTCCACTGTAGGAAGTGACCATTATCCAGTGCTTACTCAAATGAATAATAATGTATATATGCAGGAAGGAGGTGTGATAACCAGGTGGTGCTTTGCTAAAGCTGATTGGGGGAAATGTAGGATATGGTGTGAGGAGTCGGTACACCTGCTAACATCAGAGGGAAGCATAGAGGTCATTACAAGCCACATAACGCAACATATACTATAGAAGGCAGGTATGTTAGGAAGGACACATGAAAGAGAACATGGAGAGAATTGTGTTCTACCATAAAGGCGTATTCACCTGTGACTCTCTGCAGCTCACCTGTGACTCTCACCTGTGACTCTCTGCGGCTCACCTGTGACTCACCTGTGACTCTCACCTGTGACTCTCTGCGGCTCACCTGTGACTCTCTGCGGCTCACCTGTGACTCACCTGTGACTCTCACCTGTGACTCTCTGCGGCTCACCTGTGACTCTCTGCAGCTCACCTGTGACTCACCTGTGACTCTCACCTGTGACTCTCTGCGGCTCACCTGTGACTCTCTGCGGCTCACCTGTGACTCTCTGCGGCTCACCTGTGACTCTCACCTGTGACTCTCACCTGTGACTCTCACCTGTGACTCTCTGCAGCTCACCTGTGACTCTCTGCGGCTCACCTGTGACTCACCTGTGACTCTCACCTGTGACTCTCTGCGGCTCACCTGTGACTCTCTGCAGCTCACCTGTGACTCTCTGCAGCTCACCTGTGACTCTCACCTGTGACTCTCTGCAGATGACCTGTGACTCTCTGCAGATCACCTGTGACTCTCTGCGGCTCACCTGTGACTCTCACCTGTGACTCTCTGCATCTCACCTATGACTCTCTGCGGCTCACCTGTGACTCTCACCTGTGACTCTCACCTGTGACTCTCTGCGGCTCACCTGTGACTCTGCAGCTCACCTGTGACTCTCTGCAGCTCACCTGTGACTCTCTGCGGCTCACCTGTGACTCACCTGTGACTCTCTGCGGCTAACCTGTGACTCTCACCTGTGACTCTCTGCAGCTCACCTGTGACTCTCTGCAGCTCACCTGAGACTCTCACCTGTGACTCTCTGCGGCTCACCTGTGACTCTCTGCGGCTCACCTGTGACTCTCTGCGGCTCACCTGTGACTCTCACCTGTGACTCTCTGCGGCTCACCTGTGACTCTCACCTGTGACTCTCTGCGGCTCACCTGTGACTCTCTGCAGCTCACCTGAGACTCTCACCTGTGACTCTCTGCGGCTCACCTGTGACTCTCTGCGGCTCACCTGTGACTCTCTGCGGCTCACCTGTGACTCTCACCTGTGACTCTCTGCGGCTCACCTGTGACTCTCACCTGTGACTCTCTGCGGCTCACCTGTGACTCTCTGCAGCTCACCTGAGACTCTCACCTGTGACTCTCTGCGGCTCACCTGTGACTCTCTGCGGCTCACCTGTGACTCTGCAGCTCATCTGTGACTCTCTGCAGCTCACCTGAGACTCTCACCTGTGACTCTCTGCGGCTCACCTGTGACTCTCTGCGGCTCACCTGTGACTCTGCGGCTCACCTGTGACTCTCTGCGGCTCACCTGTGACTCTCACCTGTGACTCTCTGTGGCTCACCTGTGACTCTCTGCGGCTCACCTGTGACTCTCACCTGTGACTCTCTGCGGCTCACCTGTGACTCTCACCTGTGACTCTCACCTGTGACTCTCACCTGTGACTCTCACCTGTGACTCTCTGCGGCTCACTTTTGACTCTCACCTGTGACTCTGTGCAGCTCACCTGTGACTCTCTGCGGCTAACCTGTGACTCTCTGCAGCTCACCTGTGACTCTCTGCAGCTCACCTGTGACTCTCACCTGTGACTCTGCGCCTCACCTGTGACTCTCTGCAGCTCACCTGTGACTCTCTGCGGCTCACCTGTGACTCTCTGCAGCTCACCTGTGACTCTCTGCGGCTCACCTGTGACTCTCACCTGTGACTCTCATCTGTGACTCTCACCAGCTCACCTGTGACTCTCTGCAGCTCACCTGTGACTCTCTGCGGCTCACCTGTGACTCTCACCTGTGACTCTCTGCAGCTCACCTGTGACTCTCTGCAGCTCACCTGTGACTCTCTGCAGCTCACCTGTGACTCTCATCTGTGATTATCTGCGGCTCACCTATGACTCTCTGCGGCTCACCTGTGACTCTCTGCGGCTCACCTGTGACTCTCTGCGGCTCACCTGTGACTCTCTGCGGCTCACCTGTGACTCTCACCTGTGACTCTCACCTGTGACTCTCTGCGGCTCACCTGTGACTCTCTGCGGCTCACCTGTGACTCTCACCTGTGACTCTCTGCAGCTCACCTGAGACACTCTGCAGCTCACCTGTGACTCTCACCTGTGACTCTCACCTGTGACTCTCACCTGTGACTCTCTGCAGCTCACCTGTGACTCTCTGCGGCTCACCTGTGACTCTCTGCAGCTCACCTGTGACTCTCACCTGTGACTCTCACCTGTGACTCTCACCTGTGACTCTCACCTTTGACTCTCTGCATCTCACCTGTGACTCTCTGCAGCTCACCTGTGACTCTCTGCGGCTCACCTGTGACTCTCACCTGTGACTCTCACCTGTGACTCTCACCTTTGACTCTCTAAATCTCACCTGTGACTCTCTGCAGCTCACCTGTGACTCTCTGCAGCTCACCAGAGACTCTCACCTGTGACTCTCTGCGGCTCACCTGTGACTCTCACCTGTGACTGTCTGCGGCTCACCTGTGACTCTCACCTGTGACTCTCACCTGTGAATCTCTGCGGCTCACCTGTGACTCTCACCTGTGACTCTCACCTGTGACTCTCTGCAGCTCACCTGTGACTCTCACCTGTGACTCTCACCTGTGACTCTCACCTGTGACTCTCTACTAAAAACAAACACATGACTTTAAACAACCAAACATGACCACAAGGAAATGCAAACAGGTTAAAAATATACTTCAAACAACCAAAAAGAAACATCAAATGCAGGGACGCGGGAAGTCAGTCAGAGTTGGGGGTGCGGGGCGGGGGGTGCGGGTGGGGGGTGCGGGTGCCTTGCAGCGGCGAAACTGTGGCGCTTACACTGCGTTTGCGCTTCAGATGAGGCTCCCTCTGCAAAACGAGGCCCCACGCAGTCTGCGTGATCTGCGTGGAGGGAGGGTCCGGTATAATAACGTCACACTAAATGCAGTCATTTGGTCTTTAGCAACAGCTTGTGAGAGCAGCGCATTCATCGGTGTTCGTTGTCATGCTGCCAGTTTGTTGACGGCCTGTGTGTTGATGGGACTTCTCATGCTCCCTAAATGTTTCCTCTGCCTTTCGCCAGTTCTTAAACCGTGCTTTCACAAAACTCCCATCCCTGATCTTGCGCTGACGAGCTTCTTTTCTATAGCAGAGCAACAGAAGAAGCACACTGCATGATCACTTTCTCTTATAGTGAAGCTTTTTAGAGACTGCTTACACTAAAATGCTAACTCAAACATACTCAAAATAAAACTTTTGTATTGATTTGATTAGTGAACTTTTTGGCGTTGCAGTTACAACTCTCCGCCAACAGGTGGGGGTGCTGCAGCCCCCTCAGCACCCCCCCTTCTCACGTCCATGATCAAATGACTAAAGAAACATCAGAGAGAAGCTGAATTACTGCAAGGAGAGGAGGAAGTACTAAAACATCCACAAAGCAACCACTTAGAAAGCAAAAGGACTTAAAGGGGATCAAAACAGACTTAGAACGATCACATAAATACAGAAAAAGTGTTAAAAAATATGCAAAAATACTGAAAGTAGATTTGGTGACACAAACAAAGACACCGCCCCTCGCTTGGACCTTAAAACAGGAACTTAATCTTTAAATTCACACAATTCAAGTTTTATATCTCCTCAACTCCATCTTAGTGACAAAGTCTGTCCACTCCCAGAAACGTTGATCACTTCTCAGGAAAGAAGAGTAATGATGAGAAGGAAACAGACGTTGTGTCAGAGTGGAACATTTCCATGTTGCTGAGCAACAGACAGGAAGCAGGGGGCGGGTCTCAGACTCTGGACCTTCACACTCACATGTGTTAATATTTAATCCACTACAATAGGCTAGTTGCACGGGATGACGTATTTCCATTTCCGGTTCATTGAGCGTGCGCTTGTAAACTTCCGGTCTACGGTAGAGCGGTAGAGGGGGTGGTGGCAACACTGGACTGTGACTGGACGAGAGATGGCAGAGGGAAGTGACGAGGCAGGAAGTTAAGTTGAAGGAGGACACTCTGATAGTGAGTAAAAGAGAGTTTGTACTGTTTATGGCAGAGATGATCAACTGTTCAGCGCAGACTACAAGCCGGAATGAAAGAATCAAAATAATTGTCAAATCAGCTGAAAAGTACCTTGATGTGAAAGGGATGCACTGGGGACACGTGAAAGATATCCTAAATGATGACGTCCAACAACATCAGACATGGACTGGATCATCCTGATGGTGGTAATTGCACTGCAGTGAAATGCTAGAAGTTTAATTTCAAATGGACAAGAGTTCAAAAAATATATTGACAACCTGGGAGAGAAACCTAATGTTCTTTGTATTCAGGAAACATGGCTGAAAGCACAACTGGATTTTATTGTGAAGGGATAAACTGCAGTTAGACGAGATAGGGACTCTGGCAGAGGGGGAGGAGTTGCAACATTCATACAGAGTGGGATAAGTTACAACGTTATGCATGTAAGTACAGATCATGAAGCAATAGTTATAAGGGTATGGAATGATAGAGGACCTATAGATATCGTAAATTATTATAATGTGGGAAATTAGATCAAAGTATATTAGAGGATGCTGGGGGTTCACTGCAAGACAAAGTAATATGGTGTGGGGGTTTTAATTCACATAGCTCGCTATGGGGAAGCAGTAGCACAGATGCAAATGGGGCAGTAGTTGAGGAATTTATAGATGACCTCGGGCTAGTGTGCATTAACACTGGAGAAGGAACACGATATAATTGCACGAAGAATATAGAAACAGTACTCGATCTGACATTTGTATCGAATGCTTTAGCAGGTATAAGTACATGGAATGTGGTAAAGCATACAGGTCTCAATCATACTTTAAGTATAATACAGGTCTCAATCATACATTAAGTATAATACAGGTCTCAATCATACTTTAAGTATAATACAGGTCTCAATCATACATTAAGTATAATACAGGTCTCAATCATACATTAAGTATAATACAGGTCTCATCCATCCATCCATCCATCTTCTCCCGCTTATCCGTGGTCGGGTCGCGGGGGTAGCAGTTCCAGCAGAGAGCCCCAAACTTTATTTTCCCTGGCGACATCAACCAGCTCTGACTGGGGGATCCCAAGGCGCTCCCAGGCCAGCGAAGATATATAATCCCTCCACCTGGTCCTAGGTCTACCCCTTGGTCTCTTCCCAGCTGGACGTGCCTGGAACACCTCCCTAGGGAGGCGCCCAGGTGGCATCCTAACTAGGTGCCCGAACCACCTCAACTGGCTCCTTTCGACGCGAAGGAGGAGCGGCTCAACTCCGAGTCCCTCCCTGATGACCGAACTTCTCACCTTATCCCTAAGGGAGACACCAGCCACCCTGCGGAGGAAACCCATCTCGGCCGCTTGTATCCGCGATCTCGTTCTTTCGGTCATGACCCATCCTTCATGACCATAGGTGAGGGTAGGAACGAAAATGGCCCGGTAGACAGAGAGCTTTGCCTTCTGGCTCAGCTCCCTTTTCGTCACAACGGTGCGGTAAAGCGACTGCAGTACCGCTCCCGCTGCTCCGATTCTCCGGCCCATCTCACGCTCCATTGTTCCCTCACTCGAGAACAAGACCCCGAGATACTTGAACTCCTTCACTTGGGGTAAGGACTCATTCCCTACTTGAAGTGGACAGTCCATCGGTTTCCTGCTGAGAACCATGGCCTCAGATTTGGAGGTGCTGATCCTCATCCCAGCCGCTTCACACTCGGTTGCGAACCGATCCAGTGAGTGCTGAAGGTCGCAGACCGATGAAGCCATTAGAACCACATCATCTGCAAAAAGCAGTGGTGCAATCCTTAGTCCACCGAACTGCAGACCCCCTCCCCCATGACTACGCCTCGAAATCCGATCCATGTATATTACAAACAGGATTGGTGACAAAGCGCAGCCCTGGCGGAGGCCAACCCTCACCGGAAATGGGTCCGACTTACTGCCGAGGACCCGGACACAGCTCTCGCTTTGGGAGTACAGAGATTAGATGGCCCTGAGTAGAGACCCCCTCACCCCATACTCCCGCAGCACCTCCCACAGTAACTCCCTGGGAACTCGGTCATACGCCTTCTCCAAGTCTACAAAACACATGTAGACCGGATAAGCGTATTCCCAGGCCCCCTCCAGGATCCTTGCGAGAGTAAAAAGCTGATCCGTCGTTCCACGACCAGGACGGAATCCGCATTGTTCCTCCTCAATCTGAGGTTCGACAATCGGCCTGACCCTCCTTTCGAGTACCTTAGAGTAAACTTTCCCGGGGAGGCTGAGTAGTGTGATGCCTCTGTAATTGGCACACACCCTCTGATCCCCCTTTTTAAAAAGGGGGACCACCACCCCGGTCTGCCACTCCTTCGGTACTGTTTCCGACTT
This sequence comes from Gymnodraco acuticeps, assembly GCF_902827175.1. NCBI lineage: Eukaryota > Metazoa > Chordata > Actinopteri > Perciformes > Bathydraconidae > Gymnodraco > Gymnodraco acuticeps. The sequence continues at coordinate 83,094 of NW_022990958.1, forward strand.
CCACGCAACGTTGATGAGACGTGTCAACCATGACAGTCCCTCAACACCCAGAGCCTTCAGCATTTCCGGGCGGATCTCATCCACCCCCGGGGCTTTGCCACTGTGGAGTTGTTTGACGACCTCAGTGACCTCCCCCCGGGAGATTGGTGTTGATCCCCCGTCATACTCCAGCTCTGCCTCTAACATAGAGGGCGGAGTTGTCGGGTTCAGGAGTTCCTCAAAGTGTTCCTTCCAACGCCCTAACACTCCATCAGTTGAGGTCAACAACGTCCCATCCTTACTGTACACAGCTTGGATGGTTCCCTGCTTCCCCCTCCTGAGGTGTCGGACAGTTTTCCAGAACAACTTTGGTGCCGCCCGAAAGTCCTTCTCCATGTCTTCTCCGAACTTCTCCCACACCCGCTGCTTTGCCTCGGCCACGGATGAGGCTGCTGCCCTTCGGGCCTGTCGGTACCTTGCAACTGCCTCGGGAGTCCCCCGGGATAACAAATCCCTGAAGGCCTCCTTCTTCAGTCGGACGGCTTCCCTGACCACCGGTGTCCACCAGGAGGTTCGAGGGTTACCGCCCCTTGAGGCACCTAGGACCTTGAGACCACAGCTCCCCGCCGCGGCTTTGGCAATAGAGGCTTTGAACACCGACCACTCTGGTTCAATGTCCCCAACCTCCACAGGAATGCCCGAAAAGCTCCGCCGGAGGTGTGAGTTGAAGGCCTCCTGAACTTGGGCCTCCTCCAGACGTTCCCAGTTCACCCGAACTACACGTTTGGGCTTACCAGGTCTATCCAGAGGCTTCCCCCGCCACTCGACCCAACTCACCACCAGATGGTGATCAGTTGACAACTCCGCCCCTCTCTTTACCCGAGTGTCCAAAACATACGGCCTCAGGTCCGATGATACGATAACGAAATCGATCATGGACCTTCTGCCTAGGGTGCTCTGGTACCACGTACACTTATGAGCATCCTTATGTTCGAACATGGTGTTTGTTATGGCCAATCCATGACTAGCACAGAAGTCCAGTAACAAACCACCACTCCGGTTCAGATCAGGGGGGCCGTTCCTCCCAATCACGCCCCTCCAAGTGTCTCCATCATTGCCCACATGTGCGTTGAAGTCTCCCAGCAAGATTAAAGAGTCCCCTTCAGGAGCCCCATACAGGACTCTTTCCAGGGTCTCCAAGAAGGCCGTATACTCTGAACTGCTGTTGGGTGCATAAGCACACACAACAGTCAGAGTTTTCCCCCCCATAACCCGCAGGCGTAGGGAGGCGACCCTCTCGTCCACTGGGGTAAACTCCAACAACGAAGCACCTAACCGGGGACTTGTGAGTATCCCCACACCCGCCCGGCGCCTCACACCTTGAGCAACTCCGGAGAAGAATAGAGTCCAACCCCTATCCAGAAGTAAGGTTCCAGAGCCGACGCTGTGCGTAGAGGTGAGCCCAACCAGATCCAACTGGTAACGCTCCACCTCCCGCACAAGCTCCGGCTCCTTCCCCCCCAGAGAGGTGACGTTCCACGTCCCCAAAGCCAGCTTCTGTCGCCCGGGTCTGGTCCGTCGAGACCCTCCGCTTTCACTGCCACCCTTCTGGCAGCGCACCCGACCCCATCGATGTTTCCCGTAGGTGGTGGGCCCGCGGGACGGAGAAGCGGAGGTGTTGCCCACGTTGCCTTTTCGGGCTGGGCCCGGCCGAGCTCCGTGGCAAGCCCGGCCACCAGACGCTCGCCGACGAGTCCTCCTTCTGGGCCTGGCTCCAGAAGGGGACCCCGGGCTTCCTCCGGGCCGGGTATCCTCACTTCTTTGTTGTTCTTTCATGAGGTCTTTTGAACCAATCTTAGTCTGGCCCCTTGCCTGAGACCAATTTGCCATGGGAGACCCTACCAGGAACACAAGGTTCCAGACAACACAGCCCCCAGGTTCATCAGGGCACACAAACCTCTCTACCACGGTAAGGTGCTGGTTCTTCAGACAGGTCTCAATCATACTTTAAGTATAATACAGGTCTCAGTCATACTTTAAGTATAATACAGGTCTCAATATATATAGGAAAGCATCCAACCGGAAAGTGTATACACTGCAGCCAGCCAGAAACTGTTGAGCATGTTTTACTGCTTTGCAGGAAATATAGTACTCAGAGAAATGTGCTTTTCCAGACACTGAAGAAAGCAAAATTCCATGACTTGTCGCTATCAGGGCTGTTAAGGAAAACATCAGGCAATATATATTGTGAGATTATTAAGTTTCTAAGAGAAATTGATACATTTAAAATAATCTAGAGTTTTGGTTCTTTGTTTTGTTTATTTTGTTTCTTGTTTTCTGCATAGTCTCTTGTCCACACTCCAGTCCAGTTGGTGGCGGTAATGCGCCTACAAGCTGGTTTGCCAACCGCCAATAAACACGGAAGAAGAAGAAGAAGAAGGAGAAGGAGAAGGAGAAGGAGAAGGAGAAGAAGAAGAAAGGAGAAGAAGAAGAGGTGAGTGGATTAAACCTCTTAGTTTACAGTTAATCACGAATCAGAAGTTATTTTATTCAACACAACAGCTGTAATCTTCAGTCTAACAGCTAAAGTCTGAAAGCTAACGGCTATCGGCTAACAGCTACAGTTATTATTCCAGTTCGGCTCTGGGGGAGTAACAGTTGATATGTAATGCTCAGCTGACTTTATGTTAGTTATTTATTACACCAGTTGTGTTTAAGACGGTTTGAGTTGTTGTGTTGGTGCTCTTTACCATATATATGGTTTTAAATATATGCTAACTAGCTTATTAGCATCGCCATTCGCCGTGACGTAGCATTTTTCCCATTGAAATGAATGGGGTTCTTCAGTTAGCAGCTAACGCTAAGCTAAGCGACGGTTTAGCTCATTAGATAAATAGATATACTTTATTTAAATAATGATTTATCTTAAAGTGGGAAATGAATGTGTCACAGCAGAAGTGTTTTCAGGCATTACACGAGTTAAACATATTTAAAAGATGCAATAAGATATAATAAAAATGAAGCATTAGCAGCAAGTATACACACAGGACACATATCACTAGAGTATCTAAAGAATACACAATATACAGAAAATACTGTATACATGGAGTACATTAAACAGTCTCACCAGCTAATGTTTGCTTTCTGTGTTAACTTAGTGATAGTTACACACGGATAGCGCTATAACAGTGGTTCAAACAACCATTAATGTCACTTTCTATGTGAATAAAGTCATTTTAATGAAATAAAAGTGAACAAACTGTGAGCTGTAAGTTAGAATGTAAGTTGCTACACAGATTATGATGAATTATATCTAAATATTTGTATTATATTAATAATAATTTACACAGAAAACCAACTTTGTATCGTAATGGTTAAAGTAATGTGCATGTAACGTTAATAACTATCTGACCTTTCTATCATGTTCTCCTCTGCTTAGCATCACATTGACTAAATGGATCAATTTGGACCATGTTTACGTCACAGCAGCATAGATAAGACAAGGCACTGCACATGGTGTGATAAAACACTACATATAAGCATCTAGAAATAGAACATATCATTGAATAAACTCTTTGAATTCCTCCTCTTCACTGCTGACAGTTTATGATGAATTATATCTAAATACTTGTATTATATTAATAATGAAGCAGCTCTGTGGTCTTCATCAGGACAGCTGATTAGCAGCATGGAGGAGAAGAAAGAGACCCCTGGAGCTCAGGTCAGTGTGCACTTCATCACAATATATTCCTAATTCCAGCGTTTCCGCCAGGCGGGCGTCTTGCCTTCATTTGATGCCCTTATTCAGCTCGGAACGCCCTATACAGACATAAATAAAGCAGTGACTGTATTCTCCATGACACAGACAGTCTGTGGTTTGTACTTGTTTAACTTCTGTCTAGTTTCTGAACATATATGAGGAGCTGTGAGCTCACAACTGTATCATCAGCATACATCACATTCTCCACACACAGAAGGCGGATCATTTATGTACATACTAAACAGGATTGGGCCCAATACAGAGCCCTGCGGTACTCCAGTTGACAAACACTAGACTTATGGTTCTCAATTTGAACACAAGGAGCTGTTGTTGAGATGATTGATGATTTGTTTGGCAATCAATTTCTCAAATACCTTGGCTACTATGGGTAAGATACTGATGGGCCTATAGTTGGATGTCATGAGAGGGTCCCCACCATAGTTATCAAGAACACAAAACAGTTCTTTAGCCCCTCTGTCCTGGGGGTTGTCAACATGGATGTTAAAATCACCAACAATGACTAGACGGTCAAAGTCAAAACACACTATAGACAGCAGTTCAGTAAAGTCATCAAAAGAAGCTAAAAGAAGCTAAGAGCACAGCTGAACTCCCGCAGCCCTGGGGGCCCCTACATTGGTTGTGATGGCAGATGACAGGGTTTGGTCAAGTTGCTCTCTACTGGTGAGGAAAGCGGCATACCAGTAAATCAGGTATGGATTTACTTCCATTTTTGACACCAAGATGTCTGCTTGTATTGTGTTGCTGCTGAGAAGTCTAGGAAGAGGGCTCTTGCATAGGTGTGACGTTTATCTAAATGTTTAGTGATGATGTGAACCAGAGTAGCAGCAGTACCACCCCCTTGCTTATAGGCAAATTGGTATGGATCAAGTATGTCTTGTCCTTCACAATAGGTTTAGCTGAAGAGGTCATTCCTGTCACGGTTCTCATGGTGTCCCACACTTTTTTGGGGTCTTTGGCTTTAAAAGCTTTCTCAACTGGTGTAGCGAGCTGCTGCATGGAAGTCAGTGACGACATTTTGTCAGTGAAGGAGGAGACAGGGATTTTAACAAATGATTGTGCGTGAGGTGCGAGAGGAATCAGAGCAGCTGCCTTTGCGGCTGAGTCAGCAGGTAAATTAGCAGACCGAATTTCTTAGGGAAACTGGGTCTGTACTGCTTGCTTGTGCGGCACATTTACAGACTGCAACTTCAGATGAGGGCAGAGTGGCGTCTAGTAAGCCTGCAACCAGTACATGGTTAAGTACTGGTTTGCCATCAGATTTCAGAAATTGTCTACACTTCCAAATAGCCCCAAAATCGTGTACTACCCCAAAAGCATAGCATAGCGTCAGTGTAAATAGTCACGGTGTTGCCTTCTGCAAACGTGCAGGCTTCAGTTAGTGCGATGAGCTCTACTGCTTGTGCTGAGACATGGGATTGGTCCGGAACGGAGTACAGCAGAATCTGAAACAACAGGAAAACCCACCCGATTAGTGCCCCCTTGGTCGCGAGAGGCAGACCCATCAACATACAAAATGAGGTCAGCGTTGGTCAGAGGAACGTCTTTTAAGTCCGGTCTAGGTGTGCACACCATGAGAAGTTCGTCACCGTCTTCAGGCAAAGGCATAAGAGGGTTCTTACACCTTTTCCAAAGTCAAATTCAAGCACTTTTCAAGCATTTTCAAGGTGCATTTTCAAGCTTTTCAAGTATCTTACAGCTGTTGTAAATTACATATTTATATGCACATACTCAAATGATTATTTCCCTACCTCACATTAACTCAGATGTTCTTTATGCTATAAACAACCAAATGTGTGTTTCGTGATAGCATTCTACACGAGGATGAAAAATTAAAGAAAAGAAAACTAAGTTTAATATTTCAAAATGAGTGATCTGTACGTCTAAAAACCGAATTCAGGCGACCTTTCACCTCCACTTAATTAAATGCACTGGTTGCAAGATAAACATGTGAGTTAATTGATTTAGATAAACATTTTAAGTTGCAACATTAATTTATAAGTTGTGTTGACGTAATAATGTTGGTAATTACATCAACTTAATATTGTGTGTCATTTGAACTCTGATTTCTGCGTTAATTGACTTCAAACTAAATTCAAGTTGAAGTAAGTAATGCAATTGGCTTGATAACTTATTGTTCTACACCTTGAGTTAAGGATTTCAAGTCCACTCCCACTTAACAGGCCTGGACAAGTTCCCACAGTTAAGACAAATAGAAATATACAAAGGACATTTTAAGGTGAGTGTCATCTTTTGTCATTCAAATACAACTTGAAATTCAAACTCTCCTGATTGAAACATCATGCGTTGAAATAAACAACTGCAGTTCAAAAATAAAAAGTGAATTGCCTCATATTTTTGTTGTGGAATCAATTAATTTATTTCTTTAAAGGCAAAACATGGAAAAGCTAAGAGAAAAACTATTGAATACAATATTATTTGGAGCAACTTAATTTACAAATGGCTGTCAACTTAAAAACATGTGTTCATGTTCAACATGTGGTAATTAAGTACATACAACTTAAGATTACATTTAAATCCTACGGTAAAACAAGTTGGAACGTTTGGAGTAATCAACTTAAAACTTGTGTTTATGCTACCAATGATTAAGTAAGTGGTAATTGAAAACACCTGATTGTAGAGGAGACGCCTTCTCCCCTAACTCAAATAACTTTGTTGCTTTAACAACATTTCATTAGAAGTTGTCTTAACTCAATAACCATCGATGCAACCTATTGCCTTGATTCTCTTTGTTAAGCCAAGCATTTGTTTTTAGAGTGTACGTAGACTGGGCCTCCCATATAACCTGGCTGAGCCGATATAAAAACAATCAGCCAAATAACTTCTCAATACATTATTGATTACTATTCTTTTAGGTACTTTTAGGTTGGCAGTGAACATAAGTCAGAGGTACATGGTGTACTTTTCCTCCACTACATGTATTTAATACCTTTAGTTACTTCACAGATGTGGATGAATGATGTGAAATCTAATCAAGTGTTGAATCAGACTTTAGTTCCACCTGGAGTAAATCCACCAGCTACCCTGCAGTATACAAAGCCATTCAGACTAGCTGCACCTTCACCAGCTTTGAGAACACTTTCATGATCAATCATTATAAAACATATCATATATATTATTCTGAAATGGACCAATCTGCACAATGAATACTTTTACTGTCTTTAACTATATTTTGATGAGAATACTTTTCTACTTTCACTTGAGGAACATTTTGAATGCAGGACTTTTACGTTCAGCTTTTCGACACTCTCTTTTCTCTGTTCTCACGGTCATGTTCTTTCTCCATGGAGATATTTTCTTGCCAGTCACTTCCTTTACCTTAGTTGGAGCAATGGCATCTATAACATTTTTATTTTTGAATTAAAATGATCTACTAGCTCATTTACTGAGATGTTAGCAGGGGCAAGTGTGGAAGAAACATCCTGAGTAAACATTTCCCTAGTGTTTTCAGTTAAATATCGCTTTGTGGTTACCTCTTTTTGAACATTTGTGTGAACAGAAATAGAGCTCTCAAAGGAATGATCAGAGAGCGCAACATCAGTCACCACAACCTCAGAGATATTCAGACCCTTTGAGATCATTAAGTCCAGAGTGTGCCCCTTATTGTGCGTGGGCTCCGTCACATGCTGAGTCAGTCCATAGTTATCAAGAACACAAAACAGTTCTTTAGCCCCTCTGTCCTGGGGGTTGTCAACATGGATGTTAAAATCACCAACAATGACTAGACGGTCAAAGTCAAAACACACTATAGACAGCAGTTCAGTAAAGTCATCAAAAGAAGCTCAAAGAAGCTAAGAGCACAGCTGAACTCCCGCAGCCCTGGGGGGCCCCTACATTGGGAGTGATGGCAGATGACAGGGTTTGGTCAAGTTGCTCTCTACTGGTGAGGAAAGCGGCATACCAGTAAATCAGGTATGGATTTACTTCCATTTTTGACACCAAGATGTCTGCTTGTATTGTGTTGCTGCTGAGAAGTCTAGGAAGAGGGCTCTTGCATAGGTGTGACGTTTATCTAAATGTTTAGTGATGATGTGAACCAGAGTAGCAGCAGTACCACCCCCTTGCTTATAGGCAAATTGGTATGGATCAAGTATGTCTTGTCCGTCACAATAGGTTTAGCTGAAGAGGTCATTCCTGTCACGGTTCTCATGGTGTCCCACACTTTTTTGGGGTCTTTGGCTTTAAAAGCATTTCCCAAAAGCTCTCTGTGTGTTTTGATTCCCTCAATTTGACTTTCAGTTCTTTCTCTGTCTGTTCAAGTGCTCCATAGTCTTTGTTTTATGTCCTTAGTCACATATGATTTCTTACTTTCTTTTCTGGTTCCCTTGAGTTTGGTCTTATACACTGGTATCATATTCACAACACTATGATCAGAGTTCAGTATTGGTGGTCTGTATTTAGACACATAGGCTCCTTTATCATTAACAAAGCATTTGTCCAGGATATTGTCTTTCCTGCTGTGATCCCTAACATACTGCTGGAACCCAGGTAACACAGTCTCCAGGCGACATTGCTTCATGTCCCCGAGCACTATTGCCGGTGCATCGGGGTGGCTGAGTTGCAGCTCGTGAACACAGTGTCCTCTGCCGCTGGGAGTCACGTAAACAACAAACAGTAAAATACACCCGGATTCTCTAGTCAGATAAAAGGGTCTTAACGTCATGCCGAGAATTTCTACATTGGGATTGCAGGTTTTACATTTTACTGAGTATGATCGGCACCACAGATCATTAATATACACACAAATACCGCCTCCTCTGGTTTTCCTCGGATTTGCATCCCTGTCTGCTCGAACAAGGGTGAGTCCGGGTACTTCAAAGAGAGATTCAGGCATCGTAGATTGGAGCCAACTTTCCGTGAAACACAATAAAGAGGCCTCGAGAAATTCATGACAGTACCTTGTGTATGTCCTTAGTGTGTCCACGTTGTTGCTCAATGAGCGCAGGTTTGGGAGAATGATGGATGGAAGTGGTGGCCGGCTGAATCTCCGCCGTATTCTGAACGCCTCCCCTCCTTCCTCGTCTCTTTTTCCTGGTGTTTCTAAGCGGCTCCCGAGGGATTTCATCCAATAACGAAGAGCACAGATGACTTGGTGTATTCGTAGGAGGCCGATCGCATTGTAGCTCTAGCATTGCCTCGCGTCTGTAGCAGCGTAGAGGCCGGGGCTCCTCGCCATACCTGTTCGTGCTGTCACTCTGAAATCATAAAACAGGTAAAAGGGGGAATAATTCTGTGTGTGTGTGGGGGTTAAAACGTAGCAGCCTGCGGTCGCTCGTTAGCTGTTCTAATGAAGGTAAACACAGTGAAGGCACAGCTCTTTGCAGCTGCTGCTGCTCTTCTCATATTCTGCTGAGTTACACGTTACTGCCTCCTGGTGCTGCAGAGATTTCATGAAGTGAAGGAGGTTTTTCTTCTATGAAGCAGCTGTGGGCAGCAGATACTGTGAGAGTCACAGACATGAATACATAGGTCAAGGCAGACTGGTTCACAGACTCTCCTGTTTTGCCGATCCGGTGCTTGAACAAATAACTCTACACCCCTGGCCGAAATGTCCCTAAAATGAAGTCCGAGTTTGAAATATATCTCAAATAATGTATGTATTTCCCCACATAAGCATAACAGTCTGCAATGAAACGGCTGTCTCCTGTGCGCTCCACTTCCTACTTTCTCCTGCGAACGAGAAGAGACTTTCTCTCTCTTTTTTTTCTTTCATTGCCCTCTAGGGGCTTCGTACAATACAAATGCAAATATTCTATTTTAAAGAGTAAAGTCCTTTCGAGTCATCTGTCTCAAGCCTAAGTCTCAAGTCATGAATACCAAGTCAAAGTCAAGTCTTTTATCAATGTTAGTCAAGCAAGTCTCAAGTCAAAAAATAGGCAAGTCATGTGACTCGAGTCAAGTCATGTGACTCGAGTCCCCCACCTCTGGTATATACTTTGGTTAGAATATTGCTGTATTACTGTATCAAATATAATAAAGACAAACAGTTGATAAGTAGTATTTTGTTAACTCAAGGTTTATATTAAGTGAGTTTTTATTGTGTTAACTTGTGTATTTATGCTTTTTAGATTGACTTTCTCTCTTTCTCTGTCCGTCTGTTCTAGAAACCGAAAGGAAGAGAGAGACGTCACAGCTGTCAGCAATGTGACAAATCCTTCACAACATCTGGAACTTTAAAGAGCCACCTGCTTATTCACACAGGAGAAAAACCGTACAGCTGTGAAGAGTGTGGGAAAACTTTCACTCAATCAGGTGGTCTCAAAACACATCAACGTATTCATACTGGAGAAAAACCGTACAGCTTTGAAGAGTGTGGGACAACTTTCACTCAACCAGGTGATCTCAAAACACATCAACTATTCATACTGGAGAAAAACCTTATAGCTGTGAAGAGTGTGGTAAAACGTTCACTCAATCAAGTGCTCTAGAATCACATCACCGTATTCATACTGGAGAAAAACCTTACAGCTGTGAAGAGTGTGGGAAAACTTTCACTACATCAAGTAATCTCAAAACACATCTTCGTGTCCACTCAGGAGAAAAACCATAGTGGTTCTAAGAGTGTAGGAGCACTTAAGCATATTTTGTTTTTTTCACAGTTTACAATAAACAATTCCCATCTATTGGCCTTGTGTTGGGTAATCCTTTTTTCCATTACAGATCCCATCCCAACAGCGCCATCTGTTGACGTAACGTCAGAATTGACAGGCATAATGTTCACTGTTCCTTTAAAGTGGACCTATCATGCTATATTTGAATAATATAGTGTAGGACCAAACCTATATAAGGCATATTTATACTTTTTATTTTTCAAAATACCAAACAGATCATGCATTTTAGCCATTCCTCATTTCGCTGAATTTAACACTGTCTTTGCATGGGCTGATTCTGTGAGAACAGTGCCATCTGTTGACGTAACGTCAGAATTTACAGGCATAATGTTCACTGTTCCTTTAAGTTTCGTTTTATGTCCGTCTGCCATTAGCGCGCTGTTTCATTGCTTTACATACCAAGGTTTAAGTACACTGTGTCAATAGTTGTAGTATGAGCATCGTCTGGGCTGGCCGTCTGGTAGAATCGGTATGCTCTTCCTCCTGTGTCCACTTCCTCTCCTGTCACATATGACCCCTTTTATACACCCCACCACCAAGTGTTCAAAATAACATTCAGGGTGTCCGCGGGGTCTTAAAAAGTATTAAAAGTTGATAAATCAATTTAGCGAAAATTAAGGCTATTAAAAAGTATTAGACGGCATTTTCCAAGGTATTAAGAAGGTCCACAGCAACGACAACAAGAAACACCCTTTAATTTACTGAAACAACATGTCGGGAAACCCCCTCAAGGTGGCCCCATGCATAGCGTGCCATAAAATGCTGCTTCTTATTTTAAGTTTCGTTGCCTTGCTCCGCTCGGTGGGGGGGGGGGGGGGTATACCTGAGAGATATACAGCAGGAGAACACGCCGTCCACCACGGAGAATAAACAGAAGGGCAACCATGCTCCGGGGTCTTCTTCGCTGCTTTTGGTGTATTTTGTGGCAGCAGCAGCGCCACTTACAGGCCTGGCATATGTACTACAGCGTTTCCAGCGGTCTAATGTGAACGGACGCGTTAATGAATCGAATGCGTGTGAACGGAAGACTTTTTTGCGTTTGCGTTTTACTGTATATGTCCTCGTGGGGCCGGGGTCTAAGCCAAACTATATCCGGTCACAGAGATCTGCTATATTAAAGTGAGTTCAACACATATCGACCCTAAATATAGTCTATATTAAGAACGAGAAAAGTCTTAACATATATATCGTTTTTTGTAGACAAATGTGTGAGGGTGATGACGTCAGAGCATCGTCCTATGTGCCGGGCTTAGCCCCGGACAGCCCCAGCCCAATTGAACCCCTGGGTATTTGTGAGGGAGCTCCTATATGGCATTACCCCGCTGAAGCTCACCAAAGTTTCATATATTTCATAGTTCAAAGTTTTGTCAATTGTTTTGTTTATTGGTCAAATACTGGTTTCTAATGGTTTCTAATGGTTTCTGAGGAGTTTGACTGGAATGAAAGAGCACAGAGTACAGAAGCAACAAAGCAGCATCCTGCATTAACCCTGACCTTCACAGAGAGGTTGAAGTTCATGGAGAGGAGGCTTCAGTAGTCTGTCTGCACTCTGTTTAGCTAATCAATATAGAGATGTGAGGTAAAGTGTCGCCAATGTAACCGGTTAGAACTCGAAGTTGCGATGAAGTCTTAAAATGTATGGAAAGGGTCTTAAAAAAGGTCTTAAAAGGTATTAAATGTGACTTCAGGATTCCTGCATATACCCTGATATTGCACTATTCATATCAATAAGGTAAACTGAGACACCAACAACACCCATAAAATGGCTCCTACAAAGAGTGTGGGAAAACCTTTTCTTAAGTATTCACCTTAAAGTCCATGAGCGAGTTTCACTGTTCATTAATCTGCCTTCATGTATCTAGAACATATCTACGATGTTTTCAGTTTGATTCTATTCTCCTGTTGAAATGATCAGACTACCAAAATAAAATGGCCTTAGAAACAGACCAGCCTGCCCTCCTACAAAAAACGACCAAATAGGTCGATTGTTTAAGCACCTTAGATTACGACCCAGAGCCACGTTTCAAAGTGTGGTCGTGTAAGAAACAACATGCTCCCGTTTATTCACAAATAACCCTCTCTGGAAAATCCTAAATTGTGGAATAGTTTGGCCATTAAAATGCTTTTTGATTAGATTTCTAGCGAGAAGTGTATATTGTACTCTTAGAATCCACGTCCAGTGGATGTGTAGGATCTATAGTTTGATAGATATTACGAAGATGATCTGAGGTCTCATCAGGATAACGTGTATGCAGCTTCCATGTAAAGTTAGCGTGGGTGAAAACTGTTTTTCCGGTCTCTAAGTTTTCACAATAAAACCGGATATATTCCCTCACTGTCAAATGATTACACAGTGATATCTGCATTACTCATCCACTAAACAACATCAGTTTATCCTTGTTAATTACACAATATTGATTGGTTTAAATGGTGTACAATGCTTTTGTGTTTTTAACCTTCGATTCAGAGAAACAAATAGGAGTTTTGACACTACAGTTTCTGAAGACACTACACTACCCAGAATCCCCAGCTATCGTTTGGGACTACAACATCCGCCTTGCTTTACAAACCTCGTGATTAGTCATCGAGCCCTGTGATTGGATGTTGGAGTGGCAGTGCGGCAAGGTTACGCTGAGCGTCACAGCTCTTTGAAATGGAATGGAGCCACGGCAGACTTGAAATGTTTTTGTTACAGCAGCATACTACTTTGTTCTACTCCACTACAATTCAGAGGTTAACCTGGCATTTTTACTCCACTACATTTATTTTAGTTCCTTTGCAGATTGTGATTAATGATGTGAAATATAAACAACCCTTAAATCAGACTTTAGTTACACCTGACTCAAATTCAGGGAAGGTCATTGTCAAGTGCCAAAATAAACTATGCAATATATTGGACGTTAAGTACTTTGTCAGACTTCATATTTATCTGTGGATAACCCCAACGTTTTTTTCTTATTCAAGAAGACCTTACCTTAAAGGAGACCTATCATGCAATATGTAAATGATATAGTGTATGACCATACCTATATAAGGTATATTTATACATTTTATTTTTCAAAATACCAAACGGATCATTTTTAGCCATGCCTCGTTTCGCTCATTTTCGCTCTATTCCAAGCCTGTCTTTGAAAATTCTGAGCAGCAGCTGACCACGCCCCCCTGCAGAAGAGCGGGGCATGCGCCGGCGAGAGTCACGTTACCATGCTTGCTGTGATTACGTGTGGAATAAACATGTCATCTCAGAGCAATGCATGTGTTCAAGCATATTATGAATTTGATCCAGAGACTGACCCTGAAGCAGCGGAGGTTTTGGTGGAGGTGCAAAGATCTCGGTTGCAGCAGGACGTTTCTGAATGGTTAGTTGACAAGCTGTTGTCCCTATTTATTTTACTCTGTTACGATGATTGCTACTTATTCCGTGCATATGTTGGCTAATTAGCAAGAATGCAATGTGTACAGTTTGTAACTTATAGTTTCAACGCAAAAACAGCAATACATATTTATAAAGGGAGACATTCATATTTTCAGCATATATACAATGGCCTCATTGCGTTTATTAATAGTTTACAGTCCTTTTCTTCCAACATCGTGCAACAACCGTTGGAAAGTTCAATAACTTAGGGTGATACAAAGTATAACTCCAACAACACCTCAGTTGTCAGCAATGTGTGTAGTTTCATGTGTTTTTAAAAGCTCAGTTATTGACTTCTTTCTACAGGTGGACATGTGCAAATTGCGCCACGATGCCTTCTGAACCGGAGAATGTGTGCATGGAGATACCACAGGTAACATTGTTGATAGCTTCACTAAGTTGTCTGCTTAGAGAATACATTTGTAACATGTGATTCAATATGTTTATCACACTAGGTGTCAAGACGGATGCAGGAACTTGAGGACTCTGTAACCTGTATGGTGGACCATCCTGGATTGGAGCCTGTGTGCCTGAATGTGTTCTCCCTGCAGAATGCATTGAATATTTACAGAGCTGAACATGGTGGACTACAGTTGAGGCAAATAGAGCAGTGAGTGGTTTGTTTCTTTTGACTGAAATTGTAAAACGAATGCTAATATTGTTCATGGAAATAAATACTGGTGTATATGGCTTTATGCAATCTTTCATTGTACATGTACTATTATATATATATATATATATATTATTACACAGCAATGGCATAACACACCCAAGTGTACGACAAAAAAAGTCCACACACAACCTTATGCTTTTGAAATCAGAATATTCTTTACCCATCCAAACATGAATAATCACGACACATTTGATATCAACTCTGAACTTTACTGTCAAAATGAACGGTTCTTTGAACCCATAAAAAAAAACTAAATGTACTTGTATTATATATAAATGACACTAAATATATTTTTTAATGATTTCAGGCGTCACAGGTATCTCGCCTACAGAAGCTTTGTGAGCTGGTGCTGGGGCTTCCTTGGACGCAGGATCAGAGTGGTGATTCCGGCCTGCGTTGTCCTCAGGATTCACAGAGAGTTTCCTGATCCGCGAAATATCTATGTTTGGTTCAGACAGCAGCCAAATTGAACCGAGTAGCATACCCGGAGATGACCTCCTCCCTGTCAGGTCGCTCATATTGGGAACACAGGTCCTCTGGGATGGGTATCTTCAGAAGCTCCTGTGTGAATGGTGCAGGGTCCACAAAGACTTGGTCGAAGATGAGGTTTTTTGTAGGAGGGCAGGCTGGTCTGTTTCTAAGGCCATTTTATTTTTGGTAGTCTGATCATTTCAACAAGAGAATAGAATCAAACTGAAAACATCGTAGATATGTTCTAGATACATGAAGCAGATTAATGAACAGTGAAACTCGCTCCTGGACTTTAAGGTGAATACTTTAAGAAAAGGTTTTCCCACACTCTTTGTAGGAGCCATTTTATGGGTGTTGTTGGTGTCTCAGTTTACCTTATTTATGTGAATAGTGCAATATCAGGGTATATGCAGGAATCCTGAAGTCACATTTAATACCTTTTAAGACCTTTTTTAAGACCCTTTCCATACATTTTAAGACCTCATCGCAACTTCGAGTTCTAACCGGTTACCTTTGCGACACTTTACCTCACATTGACTATATTGATTAGCTAAACAGCACAACTAAACAGAGTGCAGGCAGACTGCTGAAGCCTCCTCTCCATGAACTTCAACCTCTCTGTGAAAGTCAGGTTTAATGCAGTATGCTGCTTTGTTGCTTCTGTACTCTGTGCTCTTTCATTCACCTTGAGGGGGTTTCCCGACATGTTGTTTCAGTAAATTAAAGGGTGTTTCTTGTTGTCGTTGCTGTGGAACTTCTTAATACCTTGGAAAATGCCGTCTAATACTTTTTAATAGCCTTAATTTTCGCTAAATTGAATTATCAACTTTGAATACTTTTTAAGACCCTGCGGTTATTTTGAACACTTGGTGGTGGGGTGTATAAAAGGGGTCATAGGTGACAGTAGAGGAAGTGGACACAGGAGGAAGAGCATACCGATTCTACCAGACGGCCAGCCCAGACGATGCTCATACTACAGCTATTGACACAGTGTACTTAAACCTTGGTATGTAAATCAATGGAACAGCGCGCTGTCGGCAGACGGACAGAAAACGAAACTTAAAGGAACAGTGAACATTATGCCTGTCAATTCTGACATTACGTCAACAGATGGCGCTGTTGGGATGGGATCTGTAATGGAAAAAAGGATTACCCAACACAAGGCCAATAGATGGGAATTGTTTATTGTAAACTGTGAAAAAAACAAAATATGCTTAAATGCGGCTCCTACACTCTTAAACCCACTATGGGTTTTCTCCTGAGTGAACACGAAGATGTGTTTTGAGAGCACCTGATGTAGTGAAAGTTTTCCCACACTCTTCACACCAGTAAGGTTTTTCTCCAGTATGAATACGTTGATGTGTTTTGAGAGCACCTGATGTAGTGAACGTTTTCCCACACTCTTCACACCAGTAAGGTTTTTCTCCAGTGTGAATACGGTGATGTGTTTTGAGACCACTTGATTGAGTGAAAGTTTTCCCACACTCTTCACAGCTGTAAGGTTTTTCTCCAGTATGAATACGGTGATGTGATTCTAGAGCACTTGATTGAGTGAAAGTTTTCCCACACTCTTCACAGCTGTAAGGTTTTTCTCAAGTATGAATACTTTGAGATTACCTGATTGAGTGAAAGTTGTCCCACACTCTTCACAGCTGTAAGGTTTTTCTCCAGTATGAATACGTTGATGTGATTTGAGATGACCTGATCTAGTGAAAGTGTTCCCACACTCTTCACAGCTGTAAGATTTTTCTCCAGTATGAATACGTTGATGTATTTTGAGATGACCTGATGTAGTGAAAGTTGTCCCACACTCTTCACAGCTGTAAGGTTTTTCTCCAGTATGAATATGTTGATGTATTTTGAGATGACCTGATCTAGTGAAAGTGTTCCCACACTCTTCACAGCTGTAAGATTTTTCTCCAGTATGAATACGTTGATGTGTTTTGAGATGACCTGATCTAGTGAAAGTGTTCCCACACTCTTCACAGCTGTACGGTTTTTCTCCCGTGTGAATACCAGGTGGCGCTTTAAAGTTCCAGATGCTGTAAAGGATTTGTCACATTGCTAACAGCTGTGACGTCTCTCTCTTCCTTTCGGTTTCTAGAACAGACGGACAGAGAAAGAGAGAAAGTCAATCTAAAAAGCATAAATACACAAGTTACCACAATAAAAACTCACTTAATATAAACCTTGAGTTAACAAAATACTACTTATCAACTGTTTGTCTTTATTATATTTGATACAGTAATACAGCAATATTCTAACCAAAGTATATACCAGAGGTGGGGGACTCGAGTCACATGACTTGACTCGTGTCACATGACTTGACTCGAGTCACATGACTTGACTTGCCTATTTTTTTACTTGAGACTTGCTTGACTAACATTGATAAAAGACTTGACTTTGACTTGGTATTCATGACTTGAGACTTAGGCTTGAGACAGATGACTCGAAAGGACTTTACTTTTTAAAATAGAATATTTGCATTTGTATTGTACGAAGCACCTAGAGGGCAATGAAAGAAAAAAAAGAGAGAGAAAGTCTCTTCTCGTTCGCAGGAGAAAGTAGGAAGTGGAGCGCACAGGAGACAGCCGTTTCATTGCAGACTGTTATGTTTATGTGGGGAAATACATACATTATTTGAGATATATTTCAAACTCGAACTTCATTTTAGGGACATTTCGGCCAGGGGTGTAGAGTTATTTGTTCAAGCACCGGATCGGCAAAACAGGAGAGTCTGTGAACCAGTCTGCCTTGACCTATGTATTCATGTCTGTGACTCTCACAGTATCTGCTGCCCACAGCTGCTTCATAGAAGAAAAACCTCCTTCACTTCATGAAATCTCTGCAGCACCAGGAGGCAGTAACGTGTAACTCAGCAGAATCTGAGAAGAGCAGCAGCAGCTGCAAAGAGCTGTGCCTTCACTGTGTTTACCTTCATTAGAACAGCTAACGAGCGACCGCAGGCTGCTACGTTTTAACCCCCACAATTATTCCCCCTATTACCTGTTTTATGATTTCAGAGCCCCACTCTCCATTGTTGTTAATGTTGAAAATAAAACTCTAGTTTCATAACCACTGTCTTTTAACTGATTTAAACTGGGGTTATTCATCAGGATTTTGTAGGACTTGACTTGCTTGACTCTCACCCCAGTAACTTGAGACTTGCACATGTATGACTTTTTGTCTAAACTTTGTTGTGTCTGTATGAAACGTCATTTTGAGAGACCATGCTTTTGATCCTGTGGATTACGTTTGCCTTCTGCAGACCATGTCTGGCCATTCAACTTTCCAAGACACACCTGAGTGACAGCACGAACAGGTATGGCGAGGAGCCCCGGCCTCTACGCTGCTACAGACGCGAGGCAATGCTAGAGCTACAATGCGATCGGCCTCCTACGAATACACCAAGCCATCTGTGCTCTTCGTTATTGGATGAAATCCATCGGGAGCCGCTTAGAAACACCAGGAAAAAGAGACGAGGAAGGAGGGGAGGCGTTCAGAATACGGCGGAGATTCAGCCGGCCACCACTTCCATCCATCATTCTCACAAACCTGCGCTCATTGAGCAACAACGTGGACACACTAAGGACATACACAAGGTACTGTCATGAATTTCTCGAGGCCTCTTTATTATGTTTCACGGAAAGTTGGCTCCAATCTACGATGCCTGAATCTCTCTCTGAAGTACCCGGACTCACCCTTGTTCGAGCAGACAGGGATGCGAACTCGGGGAAAACCAGAGGAGGCGGTATTTGTGTGTATATTAATGATCTGTGGTGCCGATCATACTCAGTAAAATGTAAAACCTGCAATCCCAACGTAGAAATTCTCAGCATGACGTTAAGACCCTTTTATCTGCCTAGAGAATTCGGGTGTATTTGACTGTTTGTTGTTTACGTGCCCCCCAGCGGCAGAGGACACTGTGTTCACGAGCTGCAACTCAGCCACCCCGGGGACATGAAGCAATGTCGCCTGGAGACTGTGTTACCTGGGTTCCAGCAGTATGTAAGGAACATGTCTGTCTTATGGACAGAGTTAACATGGGACTTGTCCTTCAAATGTACTGAGGTCCGCACAATGGAAATGTGATGTGAACTACCAATGCAAATTCCCTGCCAAGGGCAAGACAAATGTTACCAACTATGCCTACACACATGCAACCCTTGGGGGTTCTATTTTTTTGTTATTCAGTGTTACCAGGGGCACAAACTTCTGACCGGTGTTCCCTCTTGGTTTAGTCCATGGGGGAGTGCTTAAGTGTGGGTACACAGGTTCACCTGGTGCACAAGGTTATGGAGGTGGGGGTCTTGCTGGTGCTCAAGTGCCCATATACATCACCCCATATTCCCATGACTGTTACCCGCCTTAAGAGACACTATTTCGGGCTAAACTGTATCCATGTTGACCCCTGGTTCTTCCTCCAGGTACCCTGGTTCCATGTTGGTGGCCGTGGAAGAATGCAATGTGGAGTTCCAATGCAAATCGGCTTAAGTCCAGTCGCTGGCAGGACATCTTCCCATGACTGTTACCCGCCTTAAGAGACACTATTTCGGGCTACACTTTATCCATGTTATGTGGATGAAATGGACCCAATTCCCGGAGGTTCCAGGCCGAATTTGGGAGCTCATCGGCGGCCTGCCATGCGCCCCCACCCGTGGAAAGCAAAAAAAAGTAAAGAAAACGGTCAATTACATGTTAAAATAATAAAAAATGAAGTTCGAGTCCATTTCATGTATATTTCCTCGTGTCCATTTCATGTACATTTCCTCGTGTCCATTTCATGTACATTTCCTCATGTCCATTTCATGTACATTTCCTCGTGTCCATTTCATGTACATTTTCTCGTGTCCATTTCATGTACATTTGATGGGGGAGTCACATGTGGATTAAATGGACCCAATTCCCGGAGGTTCCGGGCCGAATTTGGGAACTCATATGCGGCCTGCTATGCACCCCCACCCGTGGAAAGCAAAAAAAAGTAAATAAAACGGTCAATTATATCTTAAATTAATCCAAAACGAAGTTTTTAAAAATTCTCGAAAAAACGGCTAAGTGCCAACGGGTGAGGGGCTCAAGTCTTCGGCGCTTCCGGCGGAAGCCCCGGAGACATTTCCACTGACCCGTTGCACTTTTCAACGTAGAGGGGAATACTGACCTCCCCTCCTCCGTTAACAATTTTCATTCATCTTTTCCAAGCTACCATCTGCACGAAATCGGAAACCCGGTTTTTGAGAGCACTTAGACAAAAACGGCCTAATTCTCATGATGGGGAAATCATGGAGGAATGCGTCCGATGAGTGAGCACTTTGGATCGGATACAATTGTTGCCCGGAGGACCCCCAATCACGGTTCTTACCAAACTTTAAGTTTTCGAACTGGCCTCTGGAGGAATTCAAGGGGAGTTGCCACGGAATAACGAGACACTATTTTCGGACACATTTGATCCATTTTAACCCCTTTCTCTGGTTCTTCCAAAAGTTAACTTTAACTTATTTTGCCTCTGGAGGAATGCAAGGGGAGTTGCCAGGGGACTCTACCCGCCTTAGGAGGCACTATTTCACCCAGTTTTGGCTCCCGCCTTGCCTGGATGATAGGACCGATAGATGACAGGGATCTCTGCCCGCCTAACGAGTGCCTAAATGGAACACCTTTCGCACGATGATGCAAAGGGAAAACTCAATGTTTTCAAAATAAACCGGAGAGATTTGACATGGGGTCTTTCTAGTTCGCTGAGTGCAACTTTCTTCTTTTCACCTGTCCTTCTTTGTCGCCCCCGGTTCTATACATTCTACTGTTGACACTTCCCGGTACCGAAATGCTCAGGCATACAAAAAAGATGGCGATCGGTTGTCCTATCTGTAATAGTCCCTTCCGCGCCCTGAGCAAGCACCTG
>NW_022990959.1:0-75193 GCF_902827175.1 Gymnodraco acuticeps
GTACTTCTACTTCTTACATGTTGAACTCAAATACCTGTACTTTCTTACTTCTACTTCTTACACGTTGAAACACAAATACCTGTACTTTCTACTTCTTACATGTTGAACTCAAATACCTGTACTTTCTACTTCTTACATGTTGAACTCAAATACCTGTACTTTCTTTCTACTTCTCACATGTTGAACACAAATACTGTACTTTCTACTTCTTACATGTTGAAACACAAATACTGACTGTACTTTCTACTTCTTACATGTTGAACCCCAAATACCTGTAACTTTCTACTTCTTACATGTTGAACACAAATACCTGTACTTCTACTTCTTACATGTTGAAACAAATACCTGTACTTTCTACTTCTTACATGTTGAACCTCAAATACCTGTACTTTCTACTTTCATGTGAACACAAATACCTGTACTTACTTCTTACATGTTGAACACAAATACCTGTACTTTCTACTTCTTACATGTTGAACTCAAATACCTGTACTTTCTACTTCTTACATGTTGAACACAAATACCTGTACTTTCTACTTCTTACATGTTGAACTCAAATACGTACTTTCTACTTCTTACATGTTGAACACAAATACCTGTACTTTCTACTTCTTACATGTTGAACACAAATACCTGTACTTTCTACTTCTACATGTTGAACTCAAATACCTGTACTTTCTACTTCTTACATGTTGAACACAAATACCTGTACTTTTACTTCTTACATGTTGAACTCAAATACTGTACTTTCTACTTCTTACACGTTGAACACAATACCTGTACTTTCTACATGTTGAACTCAAATACCTGTACTTTCTACTTCTTACATGTTGAACTCAAATACCTGTACTTTCTACTTCTTACACTGTGAACAAATACCCTGTACTTTCTACTTCTTACATGTTGAACACACATACCTGTACTTTCTACTTCTTACATGTTGAACTCAAATACCTGTACTTTCTACTTCTCATGTTGAAACACAAATACCTGTACTTTCTACTTCTTACATGTTGAACACAAATACCTGTACTTTCTACTTCTTACATGTTGAACACAAATACCTGTACTTTCTACTTCTCACATGTTGGACCACAAATACCTGTACTTTCTACTTCTTACATGTTGAACCAAATACCTGACTTACTTTCTACTTCTCACATGTTGAACTCAAATACCTGTACTTCTACTTCTACATGTTGAACTCAAAATACCTGTACTTTCTACTTCTTACATGTTGAACCCAAATACCTGTACTTTCTACTTCTCACATGTTGAACTCAAATACCTGTACTTTCTACTTCTTACATGTTGAACTCAAATACCTGTACTTTCTACTTCTTACATGTTGAACCCAATACCTGTACTTTCTACTTCTTACATGTTGAACTCAAATACCTGTACTTTACTTCTTACATGTTGAACCAAATACCTGTACTTTCTACTTCTCACATGTTGAACTCAAATACCTGTACTTTCTACTTCTCACATGTTGAACTCAAATACCTGTACTTTCTACTTCTTACATGTTGAACTCAAATACCTGTACTTTCTACTTCTTACATGTTGAACACAAATACCTGTACTTTCTACTTCTTACATGTTGAACACAACTACCTGTACTTTCTACTTCTTACATGTTGAACTCAAATACCTGTACTTTCTACTTCTTACATGTTGAACACAAATACCTGTACTCTACTTCTTACATGTTGAACTCAAATACCTGTACTTTCTATTCTTACATGTTGAACTCAAATACCTGTACTTTCTACTTCTTACATGTTGAACTCAAATACCTGTACTTTCTACTTCTTACATGTTGAACTCAAATACCTGTACTTTCTATTCTTACATGTTGAACTCAAATACCTGTACTTTCTATTCTTACATGTTGAACTCAAATACCTGTACTTTCTACTTCTTACATGTGAACCAAACCTGTACTTTCTACTTCTTACATGTTGAACACAAATACCTGTACTTCTACTTCTTACATGTTGAACACAAAATACCTGTACTTTCTACTTCTTACATGTTGAACACAAATACCTGTACTTTCTACTTCTTACATGTTGAACACAAATACCTGTACTTTCTACTTCTTACATGTTGAACTCAAATACCTGTACTTTCTACTTCTTACATGTTGAACTCAAATACCTGTACTTTCTACTTCTTACATGTTGAACTCAAATACCTGTACTTTCTACTTCTTACATGTTGAACTCAAATACCTGTACTTTCTACTTCTTACATGTTGAACCCAAATACCTGTACTTTCTACTTCTTACATGTGAACTCAAATACCTGTACTTTCTACTTCTTACATGTTGAACACAAATACCTGTACTTTCTACTTCTTACATGTTGAACTCAAATACCTGTACTTTCTACTTCTTACATGTTTGAACACAAATACCTGTACTTTCTACTTCTCACATGTTGAACTCAAATACCTGTACTTTCTACTTCTTACATGTTGAACTCAAATACCTGTACTTTCTACTTCTTCATGTTGAACTCAAAACCTGTACTTTCTCTTTCTTACTGTTGAACTCAAATACTTGTACTTCTATCTCTCTCATTTCCAAACAGCTGGTTCCTTTAGTCGAATGTGTGTTTGGTGCGTGATCATTATTCTTTAGAGTCATTGCGTGCCTATTGATTTGAACACGATCCGTGTATCCATCATTTCCTGGTCTTCTCTAAAGAAGAGGGACCAATGGAAACGTTGTCATGTTGCCGTTGTTCAGCATGGAAACATTCATTAGCTAACAATGACATTATTGTTCTATTAATATAAAGGGAGGTCAGGATCCTTTAAAGCAGCTGCTAGTTATGGGTACTTTTTACTGAAGTACATTTCAAAGCCTCTTTACTTGAGTAAAGAAGTTTAGTCAGTACTTCTACCAGAGTATTTTTAAACACGAGTATCTGTACTTCTACTTGAGTAAAGGAAGTGTGTACTTTTACCATCTCTAGTAATACTTTCTTCCCTCAGCTCTCTTCTGTGTCTCACCTGTTGAACAGAGCTTCCAGGTGTTGCCTCTGGCTCTGCTCGGCCCTCAGAGCGTCCACCCCTGCGGACAGTGAACGCACCGCGGAGCTGCTCACTGTGGTGCATTCAGGGACCACCGTCGCAGCCCCGCAAAGACGCACGGCGAGAAGAAACGTCAGCAACAACAACATCTCTGCAGACCCTTCAGAACAAAGGACAAGAGAAACATGAAGTTGTTAATAACGAGATGTTTTTAAATATTGATATACACCTGAACATCAGCAGGAGAGGACTCTTTAAAGTAGAGACACTACACTCTGATATACACCTGAACATCAGCAGGAGAGGACTCTTTAAAGTAGAGACACTACATACTGATATACACCTGAACATCAGCAGGAGAGGACTCTTTAAAGTAGAGACACATACTGATATACACCTGAACATCAGCAGGAGAGGACTCTTTAAAGTAGAGACACTACATACTGATATACACTGAACATCAGCAGGAGAGGACTCTTAAAGTAGAGACACTACTCTGATATACACCTGAACATCAGCAGGAGAGGACTCTTTAAAGTAGAGACACTACACTCTGATATACACCTGAACATCAGCAGGAGAGGACTCTTTAAAGTAGAGACACTACATACTGATATACACCTGACATCAGCAGGAGAGGACTCTTTAAAGTAGAGACACTACTACTGATACACACTGGACATCAGCAGGAGAGGACTTGTAAGGTAGAGCACTACATACTGATATACACCTGAACATCAGCAGGAGAGGACTCTTTAAAGTAGAGACACTACATACTGATATTACACCTGTGAACATCAGCTGGAGAGGACTCTTTAAAGTAGAGACACTACATACTGATATACACCTGAACATCAGCAGGAGAGGACTCTTTAAAGTAGAGACACTACATACTGATATACACCTGAAACATCAGCAGGAGAGGACTCTTTAAAGTAGAGACACTACATACTGATATACACCTGAACATCAGCAGGAGAGGACTCTTTAAAGTAGAGACACTACTACTGATATACACCTGAGCATCAGCAGGAGAGGACTCTTTAAAGTAGAGACACTACATACTGATATACACCTGGACATCAGCAGGAGAGGACTCTTTAAAGTAGAGACACTACATACTGATATACCCTGAACATCAGCAGGAGAGGACTCTTTAAGTAGAGACACTACATACTGATAAACACCTGAACATCAGCAGGAGAGGACTCTTTAAAGTAGAGACACTACACACTGATATACACCTGGACATCAGCAGGAGAGGACTCTTTAAAGTAGAGACAACACATACTGATATACACCTGAACATCAGCAGGAGAGGACTCTTTAAAGTAGAGACAACATACTGATATACACCTGAACATCAGCAGAGAGGACTCTTTAAGTAGAGACACTACATACTAATATACACCTGAACATCAGCAGGAGAGGACTCTTTAGAGTAGAGACACTACATACTGATATACACCTGAACATCAGCAGGAGAGGACTCTTTAAAGTAGAGACGCTAAATACTGATATACACCTGAACATCAGCAGGAGAGGACTCTTTAAAGTAGAGACGCTAAAATACTGATATACACCTGAACATCAGCAGAGAGGACTCTTAAAGTAGAGACACTACATACTGATATACAGCCTGAACATCAGCAGGAGAGGACTCTTTAAAGTAGAGACGCTACATACTGATATACACCTGAACATCAGCAGGAGAGGACTCTTTAAGTAGAGACACTACATACTGATATACACCTGAACATCAAGCTGGAGAGGACTCTTTAAAGTAGGAGACACTACACTCTGATATACACTCTGAACATCAGCAGGAGAGGACTCTTTTAAAGTAGAGACACTACATACTGATATACACCTGAACATCAGCTAGGAGAGGACTCTTTAAAGTAGAGACACTAACTCTGATATACACCTGACATCAGCAGGAGAGGACTCTTTAAAGTAGAGACACTACACTCTGATGTACACCTGAACATCAGCGGAGAGGACTCTTTAAAGTAGAGACACTACACTGATATACACCTGAACATCGCAGGAGAGGACTCTTTAAAGTAGACAACTACATACTGATATACACCTGAACATCAGCAGGAGAGGACTCTTTAAAGTAGAGACACTACTACTGATATACACCTGAACATCA
This sequence comes from Gymnodraco acuticeps, assembly GCF_902827175.1. Classification (NCBI taxonomy): domain Eukaryota; kingdom Metazoa; phylum Chordata; class Actinopteri; order Perciformes; family Bathydraconidae; genus Gymnodraco; species Gymnodraco acuticeps. Next base: position 5,202 of record NW_022990959.1, read on the forward strand.
GCAGGAGAGGACTCTTTAAAGTAGAGACACTACATACTGATACACCTGAGCATCAGCAGGAGAGGACTCTTTAAAGTAGAGACACTACACTCTGATATACAACCTGAACATCAGCAGGAGAGGACTCTTTAAAGTAGAGACACTACATACTGATATACCACCTGGACATCAGCAGGAGAGGACTCTTTAAAGTAGAGACACTACATACTGATATACACCTGAACATCAGCTGGAGAGGACTCTTTAAAGTAGAGACACTACATACTGATATACACCTGAACATCAGCAGGAGAGGACTCTTTAAAGTAAGACACTACATACTGATATTACACTCTGAACATCAGCAGGAGGAGGACTCTTTACAGTTAGAGACACTACATACTGATATACACCTGGACATCAGCAGTGGAGAGCGACTCTTAAGTAGAGACACTTACATACTGCTATTACACTCTGAACATCAGCCAGGAGATGGACTCTTTAAGTAGCAGACACTACATTACTGATATACACCTGAACATTCAGCATGGATGAGGACTTTGCTTTAAGTAGCAGACACTACATACTGATATACACCTGAACATCAGCAGGAGAGCGACTCTTTAAAGTAGGAGACACTACATACTGATATACACCTGAGCATCAGCAGGAGAGGACTCTTTAAGTAGAGGACACTACACTCTGATATACACTGCAACTGACATCAAGCAGGATGGAGAGGACTCTTTAAGTAGCAGACACTACATTACTGATATACACCTGAACATCAGCAGGAGAGGACTCTTTAAAGTAGAGACACTACATACTGATATACACCTGAACATCAGCAGGAGAGGACTCTTTAAAGTAGGACACTACTACTGATATACACCGAACATCAGCAGGAGAGGAACTCTTTAAAGTAGAGACACTACATACTGATATACACCTGGACATCAGAGGAGAGGACTCTTTAAAGTAGAGACACTACACTCTGATATACACCTGAACATCAGCAGGAGAGGACTCTTTAAAGTAGAGACACTACATACTGATATACACCTGAACATCAGCAGGAGAGGACTCTTTAAAGTAGAGACACTACATACTGATATACACCTGAACCATCCAGCAGGAGAGGACTCTTTAAGGGTAGAGACACTACATACTGATATACACCTGAACATCAGCAGGAGAGGACTCTTTAAAGTAGAGACACTACATACTGATAACACCTGAACATCAGCTGGAGAGGACTCTTTAAAGTAGAGACACTACATACTGATATACACCTGTAACATCAGCAGGAGAGGACTCTTTAAAGTAGAGACACTACATACTGATATACACCTGAACATCAGCAGGAGAGGACTCTTTAAAGTAGAGACACTACATACTGATATACACCTGAACATCAGCAGGAGAGGACTCTTTAAAGTAGAGACACTACATACTGATATACACCTGAGCATCAGCAGGAGAGGACTCTTTAAAGTAGAGACACTACATACTGATATACACCTGGACATCAGCAGGAGAGGACTCTTTAAAGTAGAGACACTACATACTGATATACACCTGAACATCAGCAGGAGAGGACTCTTTAAAGTAGAGACACTACATACTGATATACACCTGAACATCAGCAGGAGAGGACTCTTTAAAGTAGAGACACTACACACTGATATACACCTGAACATCAGCAGGAGAGGACTCTTTAAAGTAGAGACACCATACTGATATACACCTGAACATCAGCAGGAGAGGACTCTTTAAAGTAGAGACACTACATACTGATATACACCTGAACATCAGCAGGAGAGGACTCTTTAAAGTAGAGACACTACATACTAATATACACCTGAACATCAGCAGGAGAGGACTCTTTAAAGTAGAGACACTACATACTGATATACACCTGAACATCAGCAGGAGAGGACTCTTTAAAGTAGAGACACTACATACTGATATTACACCTGAACATCAGCAGGAGAGGACTCTTTAAAGTAGAGACAACTACATACTGATATACACCTGAACATCAGCAGGAGAGGACTCTTTAAAGTAGAGACACTACATACTGATACTACACCTGAACCTCAGCAGGAGAGGACTCTTTAAAGTAGAGACACTACACTACTGATATACACCTGAACATCAGCAGGAGAGGACTCTTTTAAAGTAGAGGACACTACACACTGATATACACCTGAACATCAGCAGGAGAGGACTCTTTAAAGTAGAGGACACTACATACTGATATACACCTGAACATCAGCAGGAGAGGACTCTTTAAAGTAGAGACACTATACACTACTGATATACACCTGAACATCAGCAGGAGAGGACTCTTTAAAGTAGAGGACACTACATACTGATATACACCTGAACATCAGCAGGAGAGGACTCTTTAAAGTAGAGACACTACATACTGATATACACCTGACATCAGCAGGAGAGACTCTTTAAAGTAGAGACACTACACACTGATATAACCTGAACATCAGCCAGGAGAGGACTCTTTAAAGTAGAGACACTACATACATGATATACCCTGCCACATCAGCAGGAGAGGACTCTTAACGTAGAGACCACTAATTACTCGATATACACCTGAACCTCCAGCAGGAGAGGACTCTTAAGTAGAGACACTACATGCTGATATACACCTGAACATCAGCAGGAGAGGACTCTTTAAAGTAGAGACACCTACATACTGATTATCACCTGCCCACATCAGCAGGAAGAGGACTCTTCTAAAGTAGAGACACTACATACTGCTTATACACCTGAACATTCAGCCAGGAGAGGACTCTTTAAGTAGAGACACTACTTACTGATATACACTCTGAACAATCAGCAGGAGAGGACTCTTTAAAGTAGAGACACTACATACTGATATACACCTGAACATTAGCAGGAGAGGACTCTTTAAAGTAGAGACACTACATACTGATATACACCTGCACATCAGCAGGAGAGGACTCTTAAAGTAGAGACACTACATACTGATATACACCTGAACATCAGCAGGAGAGGACTCTTTAAAGTAGAGACACTACATACTGATATACACCTGAACATCAGCAGGAGAGGACTCTTTAAAGTAGAGACACTACATACTGATATACACCTGAACATCAGCAGGAGAGGACTCTTTAAAGTAGAGCCACTACATACTGATATACACCTGAACATCAGCAGGAGAGGACTCTTTAAAGTAGAGACACTACATACTGATATACACCTGAACATCAGCAGGAGAGGACTCTTTAAAGTAGAGACACTACATTCTGATATACACCTGAACATCAGCAGGAGAGGACTCTTTAAAGCTGACGCACACATTACACATACGCCTCTCACAAGGCTAAAATTAGAACGTTTTTCCATGGTGGTGGTTGGTTAAGATAAACTGTGACGAGATACTCTTGTGTAATCTAAAATGAACCACAAACAAGCTACACCATACAGACTACGTCATGTACCGGTCATACTTCATGTTGAGCAATTATCAAAAGTTCCCTAAAGTCATGAAGATGACGCCACGTTGCTCGATTAAACAATCCTGCACCCGACAAGAAACAAGAAGCCAGTCTGATGTATTTTCCCCTCAATCGAGGCATTGATTTAATAATTGATCATTTCCGCTCCAGGACACAAACTGTTATTTATCTGAGAGGAGATGTTGTTTTCTTCTTCGATAATACTTGCAACACAAAGGCTTATTCATTCAAGACCAGGAAAGTATAATCACACTTTACCGCTTCATGCTAAAAGTGATAAAGCATTCAGATACTTTAATTAAAAATAAAATAAGGACAGCAATGACCAAGGCAAGTGTATTACCACAGCCCCTTTCAGAGCACAGCACCCCCTCAGATTGATTATAATAAGGGGAAATATGAAGGGTCCATTTCAAGCTTGTTGTTTTGGGCTTTTTTGTTTTAATCAATTAAGATTTGTTCCAACACGTTTTGAACTTGAATTGATTGAATTGATTTGAAAGTAGGGCTTATTAACACATGGATACTACTGTGTATTATATGTTTACATATGTATTTAAGAAGTACAATAGAGTGGTGCAGGAATGAGTCCTAAAACCAGGAAGTGAGTCAGCATGTCACCACTTCCTGTTCCCTCGTCTCAGAGTCAACGGTTTTTGAACTTTGGAAAACATCTGAACTAAGGTCTGTGGTTGAGACGCATCGAAGAGACGGATCACGTTTTGTTCTACATTAAATCATCAGCAGTGACCCCACTGGTGATTTCTGAAGAGTGGACGTGTCTGAGAAACGATGGTTGTTACCAAGTGGCTGAATAGGCCTACAGAAGTCGTGGAGGCCGTTGTACGTCATTACGCCGAACACGTGAACACTCCTCTAAGTTAGTTCCTGTTCTGCTTGAGAGCAAGTCCCTGCCTCCTGCGGACTGTTCCAACAAACGCTTCAACTCGTTCCATCTAGAATCTGTGTGTTTGAATCTGGATCTGAAGTTGGAGTGACGTTGAAGTCGTGCTGCTGGACTCGCTGTAGTTCCTTTATAGCATCACGTTAGCATTTAGCTTCTGGACATTAGATTTATGATTCGAAAAAGTAGGGTAGACATGTGGAGATTATCCGAACAAAACGTGCATTCATCAAACAGCTCCGTTTTCCACAGACCTTATTTCTTACAATATTCCTAAATCCTCTGGAGAAATCCCGTTGCTTTCAGTCGAGGGAACCAGCCGCTTCCTGCAGGGTCGAACTACAGAAACACATCATCCCTGCACCGCTCTAGAAAGATAAGCTCAAGTTTCAGGTGTGGGCCATATTCAAAGAAACTATAGAAAACACCTGACACCTGTACAACTAAGGGTGTACAAGATAATTAAAGAGCTTATCTTGTTTCTACGAGTGATTAACTTCTTCTTATTGTGATTCCAACACAATCTTTGGTTTTAGTAATCAAATTAACTTTAAAAAAGGGGCTCGTTTTCAGGTTCATATTAAGGGCTGAATTGTAGGGAAGGTTACAACTAATTAGTTTCTAAACCAAAAACAGTAATGAGACGCTATCCGTTCTTTAAAAAGGAACATTTATTAAACTTGTAGGTTTTCTGAATGGGGTTTGACGCTGACTCCATACAGGTAAATGTAATAAGATAAGAACTTTATTGATCCCAAATTAGGACATTTTTGCGTTGCAGCAGCATAAAAAACAATCATATATTACAAATTGTAGGTTTTCTGAACTTAATGTATATATATATATATCTTTATTTCTAGTCTTTTAAATTTCACTAATGTACAATTCCTTGTCTTTTTCACCAAAAAAATCCCAAATTTGGATCAATAAAGTACTTCTTATCTTATCTGAACAGGGTCTGGACAGATGTTATGTATTCTTTCCATACATGATGACAGAGCTACAGCAAATATATATATATATATAGTCTGGTTTGTTTTCATGCTTTTCCCAAAGAAAACACAACAGTAATGAGATGCGATCCTCTCTTTAAAGGGGAAATATATGAGCTTTCTTAATGTTTGGTGATTCAGTCCATGTTACCTTCAGATTATGAGATATCTATCATTACAAAACAATCAGCTCTTCTTCATTAGCATCACATTACCGGTTAAATATAATGAGAAAACCACATATATAGTTTAATGTGTTTGATGTTGAGCCGAAGTGAAGGACAGCTTCAACCTAATAAACCAACATATTGTTGTTATTAGCATCAATACATGTAAATGTATAATAGTATATATGCAGGATTGATTAATGCCGAATTGAAGGTAAACTTCTAACTTAATGTTCCAACAACAAAAGATCCCAGTATTGAGATGCTATCCTCTCTTTAATGGGAACATTGTTTTAAATTGTAGGTTTTCTGAATGGGGTTTGGTTCACAGTCCATACAAATGCATCCAGTTACTTCAGCAAGAAAACAAAAACCATCAGATTGTCGTTATTAGTAGCATTAAATATACATGTATGATGTTTAATAGTCAATATATGTTAATGCCGAATTAAAGGGAGGGTTATAACTAATTCGTTTCACCCCAAAAAAACAGTATTGAGATGCTATCCTCTCTTTAATGGGAAAATGGTGTGTTTTTTGAATGGGGTTTGGCGTAAATGCATCCAGCTACTACTATCCTAATAAATAAATCAGCTCTTCATTATTAGAATCATTGAATGTGACTGTTTCAGAGTAAATATACAGGATTAATAACAGAAACACTACCTCACCTCTCTAACGTGTTCTCTGGATTAGCCACCGGGCTAACCGCGTTTATTTCCCGGGAGAATGTTAGCGACAGACGGCCTCAGCCAGCTGCTCCACCCGGTACTTTAACAACACATCAGTCCATACAATAAAACCATAAAACCATAAAAAAATATTAAGCCAATACTCCTCCGGTTGGAGCCACGCGTGTCTTTAATCTCATGTAAACAGAAACACGTTGGATTTATGCTCTCAGCACTACCGAGGTGCCGTGTGCACGACACCCGGAAACGGATACCCGGCCCGGCGAGGTGCCGTGTGCATAGGACAAACGGTACCCACTTTTCAAAACAAACATTCAAACCGTTAAAACCGTTAAACCCGTTAAAACCCCGTTAAAGATGATAACTCACGGTTACCGGGTGTTTTCTCTCCGGTGGATCCGGTGCTTCTGTGCAGAATGAATGGGATGTGTTCAGGGTCTCCCGGAAATCTGAGTGACACAACAGGGGGAAATGCAAATGCAGAAATGAGCACGCGGAAAAGCAGCCTCCTCAGAATATTCAGAGGAGGGAAGTAACTAGGTACATTTGCGCAAGTATTTTAGCTGAAGTACAATATAGAGGTTCTTGTACTTTACTTGAGTATTTCCATTTTATGCTACTTTTGTACTTCTACTCCACTACTTTGACTCAAGTACAAGATCTGAGAACTTATGCTTTTACTGAAGTACAAGATCTGAGTAGCCTACTTATACTTTTACTGAAGTACAATGTGATTCATACAGTGGAAGGTCAAACCATTTTATATTAATAACAAAAAACAAATAGTAAATACAGAAAATTGTCAAAAAGTCAACATTTTGAGATTTAACTGTTAGAAGCCATACACATCCTTTCATTTATCAACAACTCAGACTCATTGAAGTGAATGGAGGACGAAAGGCAGTATTATTTGCATATATGAGTTTAAATACTGATATGGAGCATAACAAGTCTGAATTTTGAGATTTGAGACAGAACATGGGAACTACCTACTGCCTCTCTGTGTTTCCATACGAGTTATTCTGGGTCAGTGTATCATGTTCTGCAGACACATGTTCACAGCTGATAAACCAGCCTGAGCCAATAGATCAGCTGTAATCCAACACACCTGCAGAGCAAACAGCCTGATGTTTGCTCTTCCAGAGATTAACCTCTCAGGGGGAATAATAATAGATTATAGCAGAACAAGGTTCAAACAATCCCAAAGAAAGACCAGGAAACATGTTTCAATGATTTCTGGGAGAAATACGACATTAAATATCCGGGAAATATTTAAAAAATAAGATTTTAGTCTTTCAAATACTGAGTACTTCTACTTTTACTCAAGTACCAGATCTGAGTACTTCTACTTTTACTACAAGATCTGAGTATTTCTACTTTTACTCACGTACCAGATCTGGGTCCGTTTCACCTAAAACACCAATGAGCTGACAGAATATTTACTCATAAGTATTGTATCTAATATTTACATGTACTAACTACAGTATTTTTTTTGCCAAATACATTTACACATACGATGAATTTGACTTGTCGTACATACATACGTTTAGTTACAGATGGTAGAAAAATAAGAAAAACAACCATAAAAACAACATTGTTTAAGTACAAATACTATTTTATGTACTTATATTGCATTGTTTGAGGAACCTGTGATCCAAGTTTTTAATTCCACAACTACACTGCGTATATGACAATACTTCTGTCACGTTTATTTTGTATTTTATACTTTGAAGTCAATATTGCTGGGTATGACTGTTAATAACTTATACCAATAATTAAATTAATGCTAATGAGTATTTCCAAGGAGGTTTATGCTCTGAGTATTGTGAAGAAGGTGCTGAACCAATCAGTGGCCATCGTAAAGGTGGATACAATTTGCAAGATATAGGAGAGTTGTTAAATAAATGTACAAAAATATATATGTATATTGTACAATGTTTTTGCTGGCTCGTCTAAATGTGCGGTTTGATGTTGAAATGTATGACTTTGGTGGATTAAACATTATATTAACTCACATAGTTTAGAACAATACAGATTTGTATTTTAATGGCAAATATGGACAAATGCTTTATTGAAATGCAAAAGGCGCAAATATTATTACATTTGTAGTTGCTGCAGTGTCCCTTTCTACAAATCATAAGAAAACAATTAAAAACACAATCATTTAAAAACATTAATCACAAAAAAAGAAAGACCTGATGCAAAAAACGATCACGTCCTCAGATATCGTGAGTACGGTGGCCCTGAAGGTCCAAACACACTTAATAACACATGTAAAAAAACAGCTGATTTAAAAATAACCCCCTGCCCCTCTTCACATGACACATGCATGTCTGTCGCATGTTAACAGGTCACATGTTCTGCATCTAATGATGCGTTCAAAGACCTCTTCAGAAAATAATTCCTTAGAGTTTCTCTAGTTTTACATGGATAGATAGAGAGAGAGATGGATGGATATATATAGAGAGAGAGAGAGAGAGAAAGAAAGAGAGAGAGAGAGAGAGAGAGAGAGAGATGGATGGATATATAGAGAGAGAGAGAGAGAGAGAGAGAGAGAGAGAGAGAGAGAGAGAGAGAGAGAGAGAGAGAGAGAGAGAGAGAGAGATGGATATATTCTTCACTGACTCCATCTACATCTGGAAAGATACTCTGTGCAGCAAGTATGCATACGTATCCAGAGAGGGCATCGGCTCAGGAGGCAGATTACAAATCTGTAAAGATGAACACCTTGACAAAGATGACCCTCTGCTCACCATCACATACTACATCAAAGGAAAGGTCATGGTCCAAGGGAATGAAGCCAACCTGGAGTCCTTCCAAGAGGCACTCCCCCTGCTGAGGTGGACACAAAGAGGATCAATGTCCCCTCTGATGTCCCCTCTGATCTCCCCTCTGATGTCCCCTCTGATGTCCCCTCTGACAGCGAAGGTGATGAGAGCCCATAGAGAACCCCAACACCTTGTCCATCTCTGCTCCAACAATCGGCTGAAGGAGAGTATGGCCCTGCTGGAGCTGGACTTTGCAGAATTCAAAGAGCGGACCCAGGCCAGGCAGTCTGGTCCCCCAGACAACACTCTGCAGCAGCTTAAAGAGGACCTCCAGCAGCTCAAGAGCGACAACGAGGCCTTGGCATCTGACCTCAGAGGAAGTGTAGAGGCACTCAAACAGGAGAACAGTGTGCTCCGTGTTCAGTTAGCCAAGGTGAGGGAGGATGCTGAGTGTAGAGAGAAGAGCTTCACCAGGCAGGTCCAGCACCTGACAGAGAAACTCTCATCAGTCCTCACAATGACGAGTAGAGAGACACAGACTCTCCCTGCCAGTGTCCCTGGCCCACCCTCTCTGCTCAGCACCCAGCCCAACAACACCCTGGCCCCTCCTGATACACCCCCACAGCCAGCTCTGCGCATCCCAGCCTCCCTCTACTCAGCCTGAAGAACAAGACCCACAAGTGGTCCTGCTGGCTGACTCAAACGGGAAGTTCCTGGACCCAAGAAAGCTTGTTCCTGATGAAAAGGTGCCGTCTAAACACTACAGCACCACAGGCCATGAAGCTGTTGAAAAAGGAGACCCTCAGGAGCCCTCAGTACCTGGTGATCCTCACAGGAACAAATGACCTGCGCACCCTCCGTAGGGACTCTGCTGAGGCAGTGAGGAAGGTGGCGGAGCAGGCCAGCAAGGAATTCCCCGACACCCGCATTGTGGTCTCCACCCTGCTGCCTGCACAAATATCCAGTCTCTGATAGTGTTACGTTATTATGCTGAGAGTGCTCTCACACTTGTTTGATTCTGAAATTGTATATATTTATATAAATATATATATATATATGTGTGTGTGTGTGTGTGTGTGTGTGTGTGTGTGTGTGTGTGTGTGTGTGTGTGTGTGTGATTATACCGCACTGTGAATGAATCAAAGTAAATATAGAAGTGGTCATGAACACATCTGTCCATCAGACAGAGGGCTGCTGTGCCTCCTGTCATCATTAATGGACGTCTCTTTAAAATGACCGCTCAGAGGAGAGGAGTTCTCATTTCTCTAACCGCCTGCTGCTTCCCCTCCTCTCTCCTCAGTCCTCGACTCCTCTGCTCGCATATCCTGTGGGCGGGACTAAGACACGAGGATATGAGTCGAGGATGTTACGGTGTGCAGGAAACAGGACCCAAATGCAGATTTAAGTGACAAAATAATTCCTTTATTTCAAGGCTACAATATTCAGAGACAGAACAGAACACTCACCGCAGTTTACTCACAACACAAGACGAACCAACAAAGAGAGACAGAAAACCCAGAACTTAAATACACCCAGGACTAATTAAACAAACACGAGACAAGTGAGGAGGGAGGAGAAAACACAGAGGCACCAGGTGAACACAATCGGGTAATCAGGGAGGGAAACAGACAGAAAGCAACAGGCAGGAAACGGGGGTGAACACTTTACAAAATAACACAGGAAACCAAAGACAGAAAAAGACAAGACAAAACAACAACACAGACAGATCGTAACAGAGGAGGGGAAATAGAGACATGAGAAAGGGCCCTGGAGGCAGACAATCAGGGGTAGAGAAGGAGAGAGAGACACACACACACACACACACACACACACACACACACACACACACACACTGCGGACGTAACATGGAGGGAAAAGATAATAACAATTCCATATAGTGAATTCAAGAAAAACTATTCAGAAACAAATACATGAAAAAGTCATTAAAAAAAATATCCATTTTATTTAAAAGCGCATTTTTCAAAAATGTAAGAATTTTGAGATAAAAACGTTAAACAAAAAATGGTTTATGTAAAAGACTGTAGTCATTAACCCTTTCAGACACTGAGTTGCTATGGTAAACAAAGTTGAGTAAAGCTGAACCTGTAGAGGAGGAGCCTCTTTTCCTCTGAAGACCTGTACAATTCCTACATCTTGTGATGACCTCCAGGTGAAGAGGGTAAACAATATAACTAACAGATATCACCATGAAACTTCCCCTCTTCATTACTGACACTAACACAATCACTTTTTATATTGCAAGTTCTCTGACATGTTATGATTAAATATGCAAATGAGGTGTAACATTGGGTAATCTGCAGACTCAGACTGTGAACTCAAGTGAAGTCAGTCAAAGTTATTTGAGGCGGATTCATTTACATTTTCCCACAGAAAGCAGAATAGGACATGGTTATGATGTTGATGATAGGACCCTGAAGGCGTCTCCTCCTTTTGCTCAACACGACACTCCCCAAATATTTAGAAACAGCTGAGAGATCACCACCTCGCCCGAAACAACAGGGAGGGAACACACACACACACACACACACACACACACACACACACACACACACACACACACACACACACACACACACACACACACACACACAGTCTCACTTTTTAGAAGTTTAAGCTGATTTCTGGGGATTTCTACTGTCTTTTTAAACCACACTTACACACACTAGTACACAGTTCACACACACACACACACACACACACACACACACACACACACACACACACACACACACACACACACACACAGAGACACCCTGAGTGTGTTAGATTTCTATATAGTTTAGATACTAAATAAAGACCAATACTTACCGTGTCACATTTAGGAGCCGTCTGCATGCTATTATTTTTGAAAGGTGACAGCCACATCATTTTCCAAAAGTGTCTGAGTGACAGATTATCCGTACATGTGTTGTGCCCGCTCTGATCTTTGTGAGTGATTATATTCTCTAATCAATCCCTTTGTATTGTGTAGAGTAAGTCTGAGAATGATCTGGGGTTTCAGGTGGACTTGTGTTTCTGAAAAGCAGACTCCCCTCTGATCCTGGAAGTGTGTTTTTAGGGAGTGAAATAACAGAGAGGTAACTTTAAAGCTCAGTGTGGAACAAACCGCCCATCCCATAATACGCCCAAAGACACGTTACAAAAAGGACAAACAATTAACAGTATTTCAGCATTATTATATCCACGCAATTATTACTTATTTTTGATATTATTACTATTGCATCATCATAGTAATCTCTTACCTTTAATTTAAAGAATGTAATTGTATTAAGTACTTCCTCAATAATTATTATCAATGTTATTATTTTTTTATTTAAAATGTATCACTTTTAATATCCTAATATTATTTTATTATTGTATTTTTATTTACATTTAATATAAATTATTTTGTTATTGTATTAATGTATTCCTTTGTGCTTTATTTACTCTGAGTCTCCACTAGAGGGCGACTGTGCTCTGAGTCTCCACTAGAGGGCGACTGTGCTCTGAGTCTCCACTAGAGGGTGACTGTACTCTGAGTCTCCACTAGAGGGCGACTTTACTCTGAGTCTCCACTAGAGGGCGACTGTACTCTGAGTCTCCACTAGAGGGCGACTGTACTCTGAGTCTCCACTAGAGGGCGACTGTACTCTGAGTCTCCACTAAAGGGCGACTGTACTCTGAGTCTCCACTAAAGGGCGACTGTACTCTGAGTCTCCACTAGAGGGCGACTGTACTCTGAGTCTCCACTAGAGGGCGACTGTACTCTGAGTCTCCACTAAAGGGCGACTGTACTCTGAGTCTCCACTAGAGGGCGACTTTACTCTGAGTCTCCACTAGAGGGCGACTGTACTCTGAGTCTCCACTAAAGGGCGACTGTACTCTGAGTCTCCACTAGAGGGCGACTGTACTCTGAGTCTCCACTAGAGGGTGACTGTACTCTGAGTCTCCACTAGAGGGCGACTGTGCTCTGAGTCTCCACTAGAGGGCGACTGTACTCTGAGTCTCCACTAGAGGGCGACTGTACTCTGAGTCTCCACTAGAGGGCGACTGTACTCTGAGTCTCCACTAGAGGGCGACTGTACTCTGAGTCTCCACTAGAGGGTGACTTTACTCTGAGTCTCCACTAGAGGGCGACTGTACTCTGAGCCTCCACTAGAGGGCGACTGTGCTCTGAGTCTCCACTAGAGGGCGACTTTACTCTGAGTCTCCACTAGAGGGCGACTGTACTCTGAGTCTCCACTAGAGGGCGACTGTACTCTGAGTCTCCACTAGAGGGTGACTGTACTCTGAGTCTCCACTAGAGGGCGACTGTACTCTGAGCCTCCACTAGAGGGTGACTGTACTCTGAGTCTCCACTAGAGGGCGACTGTACTCTGAGTCTCCACTAGAGGGCGACTGTACTCTGAGCCTCCACTAGAGGGTGACTGTGCTCTGAGTCTCCACTAGAGGGCGACTTTACTCTGAGTCTCCACTAGAGGGCGACTGTACTCTGAGCCTCCACTAGAGGGTGACTGTACTCTGAGCCTCCACTAGAGGGCGACTGTGCTCTGAGTCTCCACTAGAGGGCGACTTTACTCTGAGTCTCCACTAGAGGGCGACTGTACTCTGAGCCTCCACTAGAGGGCGACTGTACTCTGAGCCTCCACTAGAGGGCGACTGTGCTCTGAGTCTCCACTTGAGGGCGACGTCTAGAAACAACAGAAATATACACTGTGAGAAACAAGTGGATCAAATAAAAAAGTGTGTTAAACAAATAAAAATGACCACAATGAAATGTTAAAAAAACAAAAAGAATAAACTATTATGTTGGACTTATTTAGCATTTTAATTATAGTTGATACACACTGACAAAAACAAATCATTAAAACAATTCAAACAAATATTAAAATAAATAATTCAACGTTAATAACGAAAACAAAAAGATCAAATTAACATGAAAAAAGTACACATGTGCACATTGTACTTCACATACATTACCAATAATATGTACATTGATATAATGTAATATATACAATAGTAGTATTATATTATTCTGTCTTTTTAAAACACACACACACACACACACACACACACACACACGCACACGCACACACAGCAGATGGCTGCAAATGAACGGTTGCTGAGGAACATCCAGTGTGAGGAGCTGAATGGAGAGCTTAGTCAACTTCAGTTTGAAAAGAAAAGCTGGAAACCACAAAGTCCAGAGCCGGTGCCACTCAGCTGGAGCTTAGACAGAAACTGGCAGACGCGGTCACTGAAATCACTTCGCTGCATCACACACTGAGGGGACTGACCAATGAACTCTATACTGCGCTCAATGACCAGAAACCACAGAAGGATAAAGAGCCTCAACAAGTGGCGCGCCGTCACCCCTCCAGCTCCTTTGTCGACAGCGTCATGGTTGCACTCACAACAGAGACAGATCGTGACAAATAGATGCATACATTACATGTAGGGGAGAAGGGGGTAAGTTGAGCCAGTGGGTAAGTTTGAACCACCCCCTGTAACCAGGCAACGCCTTATAGTTGTAATCACGTGACCAGAAATTATGCAAGCTCCTCTCATTTCTCATTGCCTGTGAAAGAGAGATCCTCATTGTGTTCTAGTAAGTAAACATTTTTAGAAAAAAAGTAAATTTTCTAGATGTCAGCTATATCGGCTGGCATGTCAAAAAAAAAAAGTATCCAGGTTTAAACATATATATTGTATATGTTGATGTGTTGGCAGCGTATTAAACCATGTGAGTCTGGGCCTTGGGCAGTGGCGGTCGCTCCATAGGGGCGCTAGGGGCGCCGCGCCCCCTCTTCCCACATGTTTGATTGATTAAAAATTAAAAATAAATTTATTTTTATTTTTAATGAACAAGGTAAATATGATATAGTTGGTATCAGTAAAATGCATAATCTACAATAAAATCTCGTTTAAAATTGTTTTACGATGTCTAAAGTTACTGATAAGTCACATGTTTCCTGCCTGGCCGCAGCGTGTATCGTTACCCTCTCTCGTCCGGGCGGTAGAAAGGAGCCCTCAGCCAGAGCAGCAGCAGCCAACAAGCTGACTGTTGCTATCTGTAAACTATGCCGCCGAAACATAATTTCAGCCAATCAGCGTCGTCAGATCTGATGCTCAAAGGGCGCCGTGTCAGCGCCCTGGCCTGTGTGTCTGTGAGTTGTTTGGACTCGTATCCAAGGTGACGCTACAGTAGTTGTCTGCAGGTGGAGACTCCGGTGCTAGTGGATCGCCGGAGCTGTAGATTAACATTTACATGCTTATTGTAGTTGTAAGGGCAATGCCTGTAGCACCATGGAGCATGTGTGTGGGCTGGACCTGTGTTTTACAGGAAAGGAGTGAGCAGAGGGTGGAGTTGTCGATTCTTGTTCAGTTTTCATCTTCCTCACCCTCTCAAACTTTGAGTTGCGCGCGCTGCTAAAGAGACGCGCTACCATGGAAACCAAACAATGGTGTAGCTGTATTAAAGTCCGAGTGGAAACAGTCGTGAGTAAATCTGATTTTGTCAGAAATCGGGAGAAATGTGACTGGGGAGAGGGCAATGAAATCGGGAGTCTCGGGTTGGCAAGTGTAACACACACACACACACACACACACACACACACACACACACACACACACACACACACACACACACACACACACACACACACACACACACACACACACACCTGATTTTAAATGGGAATTAAATCTTTTGAGTGTTCCCAAAGCACCAGTGTTCTGCAGTTTGTGTGGGCCTACTGTACTGTTGCACAGTTTTGGAAGATTCATAGCTAACCACACTGAAGGTTATGGATTATCTCATATTTTTAAGCCCCCCCCCCCCCCCCCCCCCCCTCTAACATCACCAGAAGTCATAATTTAAGGGGTTATTTCTCAAAAATGTCTTCCGGGGGAGGATCCCCCCGGACCGCCCTATGGTTTGGTCCCTATTTCCATAGCCTCACCAAAAATATTTTCCACCAGCCGCCACGGGGTAAATTGAACCACTTTTTCAATGGAGAAATGAATGAGAGTAGGCCAAGTTGATAATAAGAGCTCATTGTAGGCTACATTTAAAGTTGATTTTACCCTGTCTTTGATTGGTAAGATATATGAAATTGTATCACCATTTGTATGATTCCTTTTAACATGTTAAAAAAATCAATCAATTCAATCGAAATATATATAAAAAATATTTGAAAAACTAAACTTGTATTTGGTTTGTTATTTATTGTTTAAAGTTAACTTTAAGATTTGTTGTAGGTATGCCCAGGTTTGAACAGGTATGCCCAGGTTTGAACAGGTATGCCCAGGTTTGAACAGGTATGCCCAGGTTTGAACAGGTATGCCCAGGTTTGAACAGGTATGCCCAGGTTTGAACAGGTATGCCCAGGTTTGAACCGGTATGCCCAGGTTTGAACAGGTATGCCCAGGTTTGAACAGATATGCCCAGGTTTGAACAGGTATGCCCAGGTTTGAACAGGTATGCCCAGGTTTGAACAGGTATGCCCAGGTTTGAACAGGTATGCCCAGGTTTGAACCGATATGCCCAGGTTTGAACAGGTATACCCAGGTTTGAACAGATATGCCCAGGTTTGAACAGGTATGCCCAGGTTTGAACAGGTATGCCCAGGTTTGAACAGATATGCCCAGGTTTGAACAGGTATGCCCAGGTTTGAACAGGTATGCCCAGGTTTGAACAGGTATGCCCAGGTTTGAACAGGTATGCCCAGGTTTGAACAGGTATGCCCAGGTTTGAACAGATATGCCCAGGTTTGAACAGGTATGCCCAGGTTTGAACAGGTATGCCCAGGTTTGAACAGGTATGCCCAGGTTTGAACAGATATGCCCAGGTTTGAACAGGTATGCCCAGGTTTGAACAGGTATGCCCAGGTTTGAACAGGTATGCCCAGGTTTGAACCGATATGCCCAGGTTTGAACAGGTATGCCCAGGTTTGAACAGGTATGCCCAGGTTTGAACAGGTATGCCCAGGTTTGAACAGCTATGCCCAGGTTTGAACCGATATGCCCAGGTTTGAACAGGTATGCCCAGGTTTGAACAGGTATGCCCAGGTTTTAACAGGTATGCCCAGGTTTGAACAGGTATGCCCAGGTTTGAACCGATATGCCCAGGTTTGAACAGGTATGCCCAGGTTTGAACAGGTATGCCCAGGTTTGAACAGATATGCCCAGGTTTGAACCGATATGCCCAGGTTTGAACCGATATGCCCAGGTTTGAACAGATATGCCCAGGTTTGAACCGATATGCCCAGGTTTGAACCGATATGCCCAGGTTTGAACAGATATGCCCAGGTTTGAACTGATATGCCCAGGTTTGAACAGGTATGCCCAGGTTTGAACAGATATGCCCAGGTTTGAACAGATATGCCCAGGTTTGAACCGATATGCCCAGGTTTGAACAGATATGCCCAGGTTTGAACCGATATGCCCAGGTTTGAACCGATATGCCCAGGTTTGAACAGATATGCCCAGGTTTGAACCGATATGCCCAGGTTTGAACAGGTATGCCCAGGTTTGAACAGATATGCCCAGGTTTGAACAGGTATGCCCAGGTTTGAACAGATATGCCCAGGTTTGAACAGATATGCCCAGGTTTGAACCGATATGCCCAGGTTTGAACCGGTATGCCCAGGTTTGAACCGGTATGCCCAGGTTTGAACAGGTATGCCCAGGTTTGAACAGGTATGCCCAGGTTTGAACAGGTATGCCCAGGTTTGAACAGATATGCCCAGGTTTGAACAGATATGCCCAGGTTTGAACCGATATGCCCAGGTTTGAACCGGTATGCCCAGGTTTGAACCGGTATGCCCAGGTTTGAACAGGTATGCCCAGGTTTGAACAGGTATGCCCAGGTTTGAACAGGTATGCCCAGGTTTGAACAGATATGCCCAGGTTTGAACAGGTATGCCCAGGTTTGAACAGATATGCCCAGGTTTGAACCGATATGCCCAGGTTTGAACAGGTATGCCCAGGTTTGAACAGGTATGCCCAGGTTTGAACAGGTATGCCCAGGTTTGAACAGGTATGCCCAGGTTTGAACCGATATGCCCAGGTTTGAACAGGTATGCCCAGGTTTGAACCGATATGCCCAGGTTTGAACAGGTATACCCAGGTTTGAACAGATATGCCCAGGTTTGAACAGGTATGCCCAGGTTTGAACAGGTATGCCCAGGTTTGAACAGGTATGCCCAGGTTTGAACAGGTATGCCCAGGTTTGAACAGGTATGCCCAGGTTTGAACAGGTATGCCCAGGTTTGAACAGATATGCCCAGGTTTGAACAGGTATGCCCAGGTTTGAACAGATATGCCCAGGTTTGAACCGATATGCCCAGGTTTGAACAGGTATGCCCAGGTTTGAACAGGTATGCCCAGGTTTGAACCGATATGCCCAGGTTTGAACAGGTATGCCCAGGTTTGAACAGGTATGCCCAGGTTTGAACAGGTATGCCCAGGTTTGAACCGATATGCCCAGGTTTGAACAGGTATGCCCAGGTTTGAACAGGTATGCCCAGGTTTGAACAGGTATGCCCAGGTTTGAACAGGTATGCCCAGGTTTGAACCGATATGCCCAGGTTTGAACAGGTATGCCCAGGTTTGAACAGGTATGCCCAGGTTTGAACAGGTATGCCCAGGTTTGAACAGGTATGCCCAGGTTTGAACAGGTATGCCCAGGTTTGAACAGATATGCCCAGGTTTGAACCGATATGCCCAGGTTTGAACCGATATGCCCAGTTTGAACAGGTATGCCCAGGTTTGAACCGATATGCCCAGGTTTGAACAGGTATGCCCAGGTTTGAACAGGTATGCCCAGGTTTGAACAGATATGCCCAGGTTTGAACAGGTATGCCCAGGTTTGAACCGATATGCCCAGGTTTGAACAGATATGCCCAGTTTGAACAGGTATGCCCAGGTTTGAACCGATATGCCCAGGTTTGAACAGGTATGCCCAGGTTTGAACAGGTATGCCCAGGTTTGAACAGATATGCCCAGGTTTGAACAGGTATGCCCAGGTTTGAACCGATATGCCCAGGTTTGAACCGATATGCCCAGTTTGAACAGGTATGCCCAGGTTTGAACCGATATGCCCAGGTTTGAACAGATATGCCCAGGTTTGAACAGGTATGCCCAGGTTTGAACAGATATGCCCAGGTTTGAACAGATATGCCCAGGTTTGAACCGATATGCCCAGGTTTGAATAGATATGCCCAGGTTTGAACAGATATGCCCAGGTTTGAACCGATATGCCCAGGTTTGAACCGGTATGCCCAGGTTTGAACAGGTATGCCCAGGTTTGAACAGGTATGCCCAGGTTTGAACAGGTATGCCCAGGTTTGAACAGATATGCCCAGGTTTGAACCGATATGCCCAGGTTTGAACCGATATGCCCAGGTTTGAACCGATATGCCCAGGTTTGAACCGATATGCCCAGGTTTGAACAGGTATGCCCAGGTTTGAACAGGTATGCCCAGGTTTGAACAGATATGCCCAGGTTTGAACAGGTATGCCCAGGTTTGAACAGATATGCCCAGGTTTGAACCGATATGCCCAGGTTTGAACAGGTATGCCCAGGTTTGAACAGGTATGCCCAGGTTTGAACAGGTATGCCCAGGTTTGAACCGATATGCCCAGGTTTGAACAGATATGCCCAGGTTGAACAGGTATGCCCAGGTTTGAACAGGTATACCCAGGTTTGAACAGATATGCCCAGGTTTGAACAGGTATGCCCAGGTTTGAACAGGTATGCCCAGGTTTGAACAGGTATACCCAGGTTTGAACAGATATGCCCAGGTTTGAACAGGTATGCCCAGGTTTTAACAGGTATGCCCAGGTTTGAACAGGTATGCCCAGGTTTGAACAGATATGCCCAGGTTTGAACAGGTATGCCCAGGTTTTAACAGGTATGCCCAGGTTTTAACAGGTATGCCCAGGTTTGAACAGGTATGCCCAGGTTTGAACAGGTATGCCCAGGTTTGAACCGATATGCCCAGGTTTGAACCGATATGCCCAGGTTTGAACAGGTATGCCCAGGTTTGAACAGATATGCCCAGGTTTGAACCGATATGCCCAGGTTTGAACCGATATGCCCAGGTTTGAACAGATATGCCCAGGTTTGAACCGATATGCCCAGGTTTGAACAGGTATGCCCAGGTTTGAACAGATATGCCCAGGTTTGAACCGATATGCCCAGGTTTGAACCGATATGCCCAGGTTTGAACAGATATGCCCAGGTTTGAACCGATATGCCCAGGTTTGAACAGATATGCCCAGGTTTGAACTGATATGCCCAGGTTTGAACAGGTATGCCCAGGTTTGAACAGATATGCCCAGGTTTGAACAGATATGCCCAGGTTTGAACCGATATGCCCAGGTTTGAACAGATATGCCCAGGTTTGAACCGATATGCCCAGGTTTGAACCGATATGCCCAGGTTTGAACAGATATGCCCAGGTTTGAACCGATATGCCCAGGTTTGAACAGGTATGCCCAGGTTTGAACAGATATGCCCAGGTTTGAACAGATATGCCCAGGTTTGAACAGATATGCCCAGGTTTGAACCGATATGCCCAGGTTTGAACCGATATGCCCAGGTTTGAACCGATATGCCCAGGTTTGAACAGGTATGCCCAGGTTTGAACAGGTATGCCCAGGTTTGAACAGGTATGCCCAGGTTTGAACAGATATGCCCAGGTTTGAACAGGTATGCCCAGGTTTGAACAGATATGCCCAGGTTTGAACCGATATGCCCAGGTTTGAACAGGTATGCCCAGGTTTGAACAGGTATGCCCAGGTTTGAACAGGTATGCCCAGGTTTGAACCGATATGCCCAGGTTTGAACAGGTATACCCAGGTTTGAACAGATATGCCCAGGTTTGAACAGGTATGCCCAGGTTTGAACAGGTATGCCCAGGTTTGAACAGGTATGCCCAGGTTTGAACAGATATGCCCAGGTTTGAACAGGTATGCCCAGGTTTGAACAGGTATGCCCAGGTTTGAACAGGTATGCCCAGGTTTGAACAGGTATGCCCAGGTTTGAACAGGTATGCCCAGGTTGAACAGGTATGCCCAGGTTTGAACAGGTATGCCCAGGTTTGAACAGATATGCCCAGGTTTGAACAGGTATGCCCAGGTTTGAACAGATATGCCCAGGTTTGAACAGGTATGCCCAGGTTTTGAACAGGTATGCCCGGTTTGAACCGATATGCCCAGGTTTGAACAGGTATGCCCAGGTTTGAACAGGTATGCCCAGGTTTGAACCGATATGCCCAGGTTTGAACAGGTATGCCCAGGTTATGCCCAGGTTTGAACAGGTATGCCCAGGTTTGAACCGATATGCCCAGGTTTGAACAGGTATGCCCAGGTTTGAACAGGTATGCCCAGGTTTGAACAGGTATGCCCAGGTTTGAACCGATATGCCCAGTTTGAACAGGTATGCCCAGGTTTGAACCGATATGCCCAGGTTTGAACAGGTATGCCCAGGTTTGAACAGGTATGCCCAGGTTTGAACAGGTATGCCCAGGTTTGAACAGATATGCCCAGGTTTGAACAGGTATGCCCAGGTTTGAACAGATATGCCCAGGTTTGAACCGATATGCCCAGGTTTGAACAGGTATGCCCAGGTTTGAACAGGTATGCCCAGGTTTGAACAGGTATGCCCAGGTTTGAACAGGTATGCCCAGGTTTGAACCGATATGCCCAGGTTTGAACAGGTATGCCCAGGTTTGAACAGATATGCCCAGGTTTGAACAGGTATGCCCAGGTTTTAACAGGTATGCCCAGGTTTTAACAGGTATGCCCAGGTTTGAACAGGTATGCCCAGGTTTGAACAGGTATGCCCAGGTTTGAACCGATATGCCCAGGTTTGAACCGATATGCCCAGGTTTGAACAGGTATGCCCAGGTTTGAACAGATATGCCCAGGTTTGAACCGATATGCCCAGGTTTGAACCGATATGCCCAGGTTTGAACAGGTATGCCCAGGTTTGAACAGGTATGCCCAGGTTTGAACAGGTATGCCCAGGTTTGAACAGGTATGCCCAGGTTTGAACCGTGGTTCAATTTCCCCCTGACCTGGGTCAACTTACCCCTACACTGGGGCAAGTTGAGCCACAAGACTTTTTTTTTAAAGAAGTAATATTTTCACTGCCCTTGATCAAATATTAATTCTTATCATTGCCATTGATAGGAGACATCCTGAATTATAGGTGTGTGTTTTCATTTTTACTATGTGTCATTTCTCCTTGCTTAGGACTGCATAACCAGTGGTGTAGTGGGGATCTTTTTACTGGGTGGACGGGGCGGGGGGAGACACTATGAACCCGCCCTTTATTTGATCATAATAAAGGGGGGTGCCAGCCGTCAGCGAACCTTCCTGCGCGACTGTCACTCAAATGCGGGACATAGTCTCAATTTGTGGGATGCGGGACAATTAATAAAAATGCTTCAAATAAGTGGGGGTACTCACAACAGAGACAGACAGACTAAAACATAGACAGATCGTGACAAATAGATGCATACATTACATATAGGCTATATTCACATTCTTCCTGTGCCATGTTTTAGTGTAGAACAGATCAATATGCTTCGCCAAATATGAAGCTATATTATCCGTAACGGAGGCCGAGATCACTCTGAGTCTGTTTGAGCAGCCGTTCAGATGAGTAGAGCTTCCTCTCCAGCTGAGCGGGGTCCGCCCGGAGTGCTGCACCTGCATCAGAGCGTCTATCTGCCCCTTCATCCCGATGAGCTCCTTCTCCTCCGTGCTGCGCTGCAGGCTGCTGTTCACCTTCTCCAGCTTCTCAGCGGCCGCTCGCTCCAGTTCGCTCTTCCTCTGGCGGTTATTCTCCTCCAGGATTTTTACCTGCTTTGATTTGTGTTCCTCCTTGCTGGCCTTCTGGGCCGTGAGCTCTGCCTGTCGCTGTCTCTCCCGCTCCTCCAGCAGCTGCTGCTCCATGCTCCTCAGACGGCACTGCTCCTGCTTGTCTCTGGCTGTCTGACACTGCATGAATGACCGCATCATCTCCTTCAGTCCCTCCAACTTGCCCCCTGGTCTTCCAGCCGTGGCCCCCTGGTCAGCTGCTCATAGCCACACCGTCATCTGGCTCCTCTCTTTGGGCGTTCTTTTTTCCTCTCGTCATTTTCACCTCCTCACTTGGTCAATCCCACTTCGGACACCAAGTGTGAAGCTGACTGCTGAGCGGCCCGACCAAGCAAGGAGGCAGAGGCAGAACGTCCAACACGACCCGGTGTGGGCATTTATTCATCATTGACACATCATTCACAGCCACAAGGATCTCACACATACTAACACGCAAACAGAACCTAAATACACACAGACTAATCAAACCAACAAGACACAGGTGAGGGGGAGGAGACAACACAGGGCACCAGGTGAACACAATCACCAGCAACAGAAAACACGGGAGGGGGAACACTTTAAAAAAAAAAACAAGAAACAGATACAGACAAACTAAAACACAGACAGATCGTGACAAATAGATGCATAAATTACATATATTCACATTCTTCATGTGCCATGTTTTAGTGTAGAACAGATCAGTATACTTCGCCAAATATGAAGATATTATCCGTAACGGAGGCCGAGATCTACGGCCCCAGAGATCACCTCCGTCACACGGCCGTGTTCTGGAGAAATGACTCAATATGTAAACGAGTCAGAAACAATTACTCAACTCAGTGATTCAGAAGGAGGCGTGTATTCAGGCGAGTTCGGAAAGATGTTAAACTTTGCTGATAATGACAAAAAGAAAACGCAATTACACAAAGGTAGGAGTTTGTGGAGATTCACCTGAATATCTGAACTGTTAGAAGCCATACACATCCTTTCATGTCAACAACTCAGACTCATTGAAGTGAATGGAGGATGAAACGCGGTATTCTTTGCAGATATGAGTTTCAACACTTATTTCTGGCACTGGGATGAAAAATAGATGCTTTTCAGAAAAAAGTGCGAATTTTGAGATTTCCAGAAAAAAGTCATATTTTTTTGATTTTTCAGAAAATAATGAACATTTTCAGAAAATGTCCAAAATTTGAGGTTTTCTGAAAAAAGTCATAATTTGAGATTTTCTGAAAAAAGTCATAATTTGAGATTTTCAGAAAAAAAGTCATACATTTGAGATTTCCAGAAAAAAGTCAATTTTTTTAGATTTTTCAGAAAATAGTCAACATTTTCAGAAAATTTCCGAAATTTGAGGTTTTCTGAAAAAAGTCATAATTTGAGATCTTCAGAAAAAAGTCCAAATATTTTTGATTTTTCAAGCTGCAGCACCTCTTTTCACCCTCTGTCTGAAACCAGAGCCCAGTCTGCTCTGATGTGATTGTTCAACCCTTAATGAGGTCCCGCCCCTTATCA
Source organism: Gymnodraco acuticeps (assembly GCF_902827175.1). Classification (NCBI taxonomy): domain Eukaryota; kingdom Metazoa; phylum Chordata; class Actinopteri; order Perciformes; family Bathydraconidae; genus Gymnodraco; species Gymnodraco acuticeps. The sequence goes on from NW_022990959.1 coordinate 29,600, forward strand.
CGTATCACGTTGGAGCACTAGCCAATAGGAGCGCGAGTGTTATCCTCACGGAGCGTCCACACAGCGGCGTGCGTTGACGCTTGGAGGTGGGCGTATCTGAAGCTTGGGTATTTTTTGCGAGCAACGCGACCAACAACCAATCACATGAATCTCCCGCCCCCGACATACAAAGCAATAGCAATGTTCAAACGAAGTAAACTGGATATAAAATCCCCAAACAGGCGAAAACCTACCAGTTTCACCCACTGTCTCTGCCTCCTCCCTCCATGCCTCGCTCCTCCGGTTTGTATCCCGGTAGATGAACAGAGACTGATCAAACAGCACCGGGTGATTCACCGCTACAATGAATTTTCCCTCAATTTTTTTGAATATGAGGAAATGACCTGCGTAGTCTCTCCCAGCATACACGCGGTTTGATTGGCTAGCGCTTGTACTGGCAGATTTGCATAAATGGGATTTCATTGGCTGACGCCTCCGTCGAGGCGTCAAAAGTTGAACATTGCTAAACTTTTGAAGCTAGCAACGCTCCACGTCGCTTCCCAAAATGCAGTTCGGCTAAAAGTGACGTCACCCCATTCAAAGCGAATGGGCAGACGCGTTGGAAGCTTCAACGCACGCCGCTGTGTGGAGGGCCGTTATTATAGGGCCTGATTTAAAATGCAACTTTTTCTATACAGATTTAAAAAGGGAGCTGTTTGCTAACGTATTACCAAAAATGAATCCGTGCATTTGTTTTTCGCAGCTGCTGTTTTCAGACCAGCTGCACAAGAAAAGAAACGTTCCTATTGTGAATTGTTTTGATAATCACATCAGAGGGCATTTTAAAAGCTCTTCAAGGAAGTGTTGTTGTTGTTTTGTTGTTGAGTTTTCTCCCAGAGCTGCAGTGTTTGGTCCATCCGTGTTTTTGCCGGCTTATATCTCCCTTTCTTCTTCTTGATCACAACGTCTCGTTTCTTAAAGGTCACTGAGCACGTCGGGGGGTGAAATCAATACGAGGGGCTTCGGTCCGCTCTCTGATCAGAGGGTATATGCATGGTCAGCAGCAGGAGAGATTATCACTAACTGCAAGGATTAAAGCTGCATCTTCATTAACAGAAACCTCGCTGATCAATGAAGCGAAGCTGCAACGACAGAGCAGTGCATGCTGGGAAACAGTGGGGTGCGTCTCAGGGGGAAAACACACTTGTCATCTCGGACTGAAGAGAGGAGGCGTCCTTCAAAGTAAAGCATATATTATCCTGTCAATCACAACACACGCTGCATGGATGCTGGTGAATTCAAACATGTGTTGTAATGAAGTGTTACGTGATACAGCTGCATTGTTGGTGTTTTAAAGAGGCCCTATTCTGCCTGTTGTTCTGCTCCCTCTCCCGTAGTGTGTTCTATAGGTGTTAGTGCATGTCAATGGTCTGCAGAGGATACAATCCCTGTATTCCACAACCAAGTGACATCACTAAGTAACACTCACGCTCTTATTGGCGGGCGAGAGATATCCAAGCGGTTGAACAATCACAAAAGAGCTGGCCAGCTAACCAATCAGAGCAGACTGGGCTCTGGTTTCAGACAGAGGGTGAAAAGAGGTGCTGCAGCACAGGCAGTATAGATAGCGAGTAGAGACACTACATACTGATATACACCTGAACATCAGCAGGAGAGGACTCTTTAAAGTAGAGATACTACATACTGATATACACCTGAACATCAGCAGGAGAGGACTCTTTAAAGTAGAGATACTACATACTGATATACACCTGAACATCAGCAGGAGAGGACTCTTTAAAGTAGAGACACTACATACTGATATACACCTGAACATCAACAGGAGAGGACTCTTTAAAGTAGAGACACTACATACTGATATACACCTGAACATCAGCAGGAGAGGACTCTTTAAAGTAGAGACACTACATACTGATATACACCTGAACATCAGCAGGAGAGGACTCTTTAAAGTAGAGACACTACATACTGATATACACCTGAACATCAGCAGGAGAGGACTCTTTAAAGTAGAGATACTACATACTGATATACACCTGAACATCAGCAGGAGAGGACTCTTTAAAGTAGAGACACTACATACTGATATACACCTGAACATCAGCAGGAGAGGACTCTTTAAAGTAGATACACTACATACTGATATACACCTGAACATCAGCAGGAGAGGACTCTTTAAAGTAGAGACACTACATACTGATATACACCTGAACATCAGCAGGAGAGGACTCTTTAAAGTAGAGACACTACATACTGATATACACCTGAACATCAGCAGGAGAGGACTCTTTAAAGTAGAGACACTACATACTGATATACACCTGAACATCAGCAGGAGAGGACTCTTTAAAGTAGATACACTACATACTGATATACACCTGAACATCAGCAGGAGATGACTCTTTAAAGTAGAGACACTACATACTGATATACACCTGAACATCAGCAGGAGAGGACTCTTTAAAGTAGATACACTACATACTGATATACACCTGAACATCAGCAGGAGATGACTCTTTAAAGTAGAGACACTACATACTGATATACACCTGAACATCAGCAGGAGAGGACTCTTTAAAGTAGAGACATTACATACTGATATACACCTGAACATCAGCAGGAGAGGACTCTTTAAAGTAGATACACTACATACTGATATACACCTGAACATCAGCAGGAGAGGACTCTTTAAAGTAGAGACACTACATACTGATATACACCTGAACATCAGCAGGTGATGACTCTTTAAAGTAGAGACACTACATACTGATATACACCTGAACATCAGCAGGAGAGGACTCTTTAAAGTAGAGACACTACATACTGATATACACCTGAACATCAGCAGGAGAGGACTCTTTAAAGTAGAGACAATACATACTGATATACACCTGAACATCAGCAGGAGAGGACTCTTTAAAGTAGAGACACTACATACTGATATACACCTGAACATCAGCAGGAGAGGACTCTTTAAAGTAGAGACACTACATACTGATATACACCTGAACATCAGCAGTAGAGGACTCTTTAAAGTAGAGACACTACATACTGATATACACCTGAACATCAGCAGGAGAGGACTCTTTAAAGTAGAGACACTACATACTGATATACACCTGAACATCAGCAGGAGAGGACTCTTTAAAGTAGAGACACTACATACTGATATACACCTGAACATCAGCAGTAGAGGACTCTTTAAAGTAGAGACACTACATACTGATATACACCTGAACATCAGCAGGAGAGGACTCTTTAAAGTAGAGTCACTACATACTGATATACACCTGAACATCAGCAGGAGAGGACTCTTTAAAGTAGAGACACTACATACTGATATACACCTGAACATCAGCAGGAGAGGACTCTTTAAAGTAGAGACACTGCATACTGATATACACCTGAACATCAGCAGGAGAGGACTCTTTAAAGTAGAGACACTACATACTGATATACACCTGAACATCAGCAGGAGAGGACTCTTTAAAGTAGAGACACTACATACTGATATACACCTGAACATCAGCAGGAGAGGACTCTTTAAAGTAGAGACTCTACATACTGATATACACCTGAACATCAGCAGGAGAGGACTCTTTAAAGTAGAGACTCTACATACTGATATACACCTGAACATCAGCAGGAGAGGACTCTTTAAAGTAGATAAAGAAAAGGGCCGCTTTAATATATCATAATTGCAATAATTATCCATGTAAATAAATAAAGTTGTTAATTGCAGCTTGGAAAAGTGTTTTTCTGAGGCTCCAATATGTCTGGGTTTAATAAGTGCTTAGAATCGAACATATCCTTCCAGCTAAAATCTGTTGTAATTAAAACCAAATGTAAAGTAATAAACGTTATGCCGTGCAGCTCGTCGTCTTTCAGGATCTTCATTCAACTTCTGAAAGTTCTTTGAGGTTTTCTTCTCTGCGCTGACAGCAATCTGTCTCATTACAGAGTTTCATTTGTACATCATCACATCCTGTAATTGGATCTCGGGATGAAATCAAAGGTGGAGTAATAATCCCGTCCTCAGTGACTCGTCTTGATTGCGTTTCTTTGTAGATGAGGTTCCTTTGTGATCGGACCGGTTGTCTGGAGACGGAAACAGGTTGTTCTTTTGAAGCGATTCATGCTTTCAGATTTCAATCAGAGGAGAACCAGGAGGTGAATGAACCCGATCTGAGACTCATCTTTGGATCTGGAGACAGAAGCACGAGAAACGTTCACTTTAGGGATTTTTTGCATATGAGGTTTTGTGGTATTCAGACATCCAACCCTCCTGATTAAAAGTGCTGTAAAAGTTTTAGAACACTTGGTTTTAGACGCGGTTTTACAGCTCATTAAAAGATATTTTCTTGTTTCTATTGACCATTTTCAGATTTTCAGAAAAAAGTCTGAAGTTTGAGAATTTTTGGGAAAAGTCCACATTTTGAGATTGTCACCAAAAAAAAGTCATAATTTGGATATTCTCAAAAAAATCTAGTATTTTCAGATTTTCGGAAGAAAGTCAACATTTTCAGATTTTCTGAAAATACTCTGTGCTGCAGCCTCTTTTCACCCTCTGTCTGAAACCAGAGCCAAGTGTGCTCTGATTGGTTAGCTGGCCGGCTCTGTTGTGATCAAACGCTTACAGATGTTAATAATTATTGTTGTAAATAAATAAAGTTGTTAATTGCAGCTTGGAAATACTTTTTCTTGTTTCTATTGATCGTATTTCTGTTTCTCGGAAAAACGATGAAAAGCTCCTGGAAATCCTGCAAGAAAAGTGCATCGTTAATTTGGCTTTTTTTTTTTAGGCTGTACCTGTACGTTTTAAATAAGTCTGTCTAAGTCCATGTGGTGCCCCGTGTGAGGCCAAAGCTCTACTTTTGTTGTTGTTGTTGTTGTTAAAGCGTATTGCAACCCCCTTCAGTGTTCCCGTTCAATAAATGGAAGTAGAAATAAAGGAAAGAGGAAACACAAAATGACTAGAGATGAAGTGACTACAAATACACCGAAATAGCTACAAAAAGACACAGGAAGGCGTGTGGCGCAGAGGACTAGGGCGTTGGTGTTGGGATCAGGTTCAACCTCCACTGCAGTCAGCATGTCGTTGTGTCCCTGAGACTCTTCACCCCAAAGTGCTCCTGTGGGGATTTCCCACAGTACTGAGTATGTAAGTCGCTTCGGATAAAAGCGTCTAACATGTAATGTAAGGTACAGAGACACAAAATGACTATAAATAGACCGAAATAGCTACGAAAAGACACACCAAACGACAAAAGGGAAACAAAACGACTAATAAACGCAAACAAAAAGACCTCAAATATCCTATTATTTTTATTTCGCAGAGACCTGCGCTCACACATTCATAACTCTAGATCTGTGGCAGGTGGACCGACCCCTCGGACGCCTCACTAATGGAAGTGCTGTTTGTTTAGCAAGAAAAAGGGTTTTGACTTAATTTCTCACTAATCTTCATCTGCTCTCCTGTTTGGGGTTTTAACCGCCGCTCACTGGCAGATTATTCCTCCGGCCATATGTCCGCAGATTACTCTGCACCGACCCAACCTCTTATTCCCTAAAACGTTATCAAACTGAGTCACTTCAAGGAGCTTTCCTGAAAGCAATCACTTAATCTGGTGCTAATTCAAAGGAAACAGGGTTCAAAGTGTGAGCAAGCAAAGAGTGACGTCTCCAATTTAGTTAATGGATGTTTCTTCAGTTGAAAGAATACCCTGATAATTAAAAGGACCTACCCTCCACCTCCGAGACATCTCAGAGGGGAATATTGTTCTTTTTACTGCTCGATCTTTACCTGACAGCTCCTGCATAGAATATAAAATACTTTGAACATTTACTTTTTGCATGCTAAAGAACGCGCTGCATCTTCAGAAAGGATGCAGATATAAAACCCCAAAGGTTCCACATGAAGAAACATCTCCAGCAACACATGCAGCGTTTAGAGAACATGCAGCAGCTTGAGGAGACACTAAAGAGTGACGCACACAGCTGGAGACCAGGGGACACTAAAGAGTGACGCACACAGCTGGAGACCAGGGGACACTAAAGAGTGACGCACACAGCTGGGAGACCAGGGGACACTAAAGAGTGACGCGCACAGCTGGGAGACCAGGGGACACTAAAGAGTGACGCACACAGCTGGAGACCAGGGGACACTAAAGAGTGACGCACACAGCTGGAGACCAGGGGACACTAAAGAGTGACGCACACAGCTGGGAGACCAGGGGACACTAAAGAGTGACGCACACAGCTGGGAGACCAGGGGACACTAAAGAGTGACGCACACAGCTGGGAGACCAGGGGACACTAAAGAGTGACGCACACAGCTGGGAGACCAGGGGAAACTAAAGAGTGACGCACACAGCTGGGAGACCAGGGGACACTAAAGAGTGACGCACACAGCTGGAAACCAGGGGACACTAAAGAGTGACGCACACAGCTGGAGACCAGGGGACACTAAAGAGTGACGCACACAGCTGGGAGACCAGGGGACACTAAAGAGTGACGCACACAGCTGGGAGACCAGGGGACACTAAAGAGTGACGCACACAGCTGGGAGACCAGGGGACACTAAAGAGTGACGCACACAGCTGGAGACCAGGGGACACTAAAGAGTGACGCACACAGCTGGAGACCAGGGGACACTAAAGAGTGACGCACACAGCTGGAGACCAGGGGACACTAAAGAGTGACGCACACAGCTGGGAGACCAGGGGACACTAAAGAGTGACGCACACAGCTGGGTGACCAGGGGACACTAAAGAGTGACGCACACAGCTGGGAGACCAGGGGACACTAAAGAGTGACGCACACAGCTGGGAGACCAGGGGAAACTAAAGAGTGACGCACACAGCTGGGAGACCAGGGGACACTAAAGAGTGACGCACACAGCTGGGGGACCAGGGGACAATAAAGAGTGACGCACACAGCTGGGAGACCAGGGGACACTAAAGAGTGACGCATACAGCTGGGAGACCAGGGGATACTAAAGAGTGACGCACACAGCTGGGAGACCAGGGGACACTAAAGAGTGACGCACACAGCTGGAGACCAGGGGACACTAAAGAGTGACGCACACAGCTGGGAGACCAGGGGACACTAAAGAGTGACGCACACAGCTGGAGACCAGGGGACACTAAAGAGCGACGCACACAGCTGGGAGACCAGGGGACACTAAAGAGTGATACACAAATATGGCTACTTGCTTCTTAAACATGCCATTTTTGATCTTGTAAATGTCAGAAATGCACTCAGCATCCTCAATAACTCCAAAAGACACTCTCAAATTGTCCAAATCGACCAAACCATTCTTCAATCATTGTACAGATATAGGCTGTGATGCTAATTAATGCTAATAAAGCAACTTAATTCTGCAAATTGCCCAACATGCAGGTTAGCATCGGAACATTACTATGATCTGGAGACCACATCAACATTTCTGGGTTCCCAACAGGACTCCCATCAAACAGTATGTGTGTGTGACAGAGAGGGTAGAAGTACACACTTCCTTCACTCAAGTAGAAGTACAGATACTCGTGTTTAAAAATACTCTGGTGAAAGTAGAAGTACTGACTAAACTTCTTTACTCAAGTGAAAGTAAAGAGGCTTTGAAATGTACTTCAGTAAAAAGTACCCATAGCTAGCAGCTGCTTTAAAGAGTACCTGACCTCCCTTTATATTAATAGAACAATAATGTCATTGTTAGCTAATGAATGTTTCCATGCTGAACAACGGCAACATGACAACGTTTCCATTGGTCCCTCTTCTTTAGAGAAGACCAGGAAATGATGGATACACGGATCGTGTTCAAATCAATAGGCACGCAATGACTCTAAAGAATAATGATCACGCATCAAACACACATTCAGACTAAAGGAACCAGCTGTTTGGAAAATGAGAGAAGTAGAAAGTACAGGTATTTGAGTTCAACATGTAAGAAGTAGAAAGTACAGGTATTAGAGTTCAACATGTAAGAAGTAGAAAGTACAGGTATTTGAGTTCAACATGTAAGAAGTAGAAAGTACAGGTATTTGAGTTCAACATGTAAGAAGTAGAAAGTACAGGTATTTGTGTTCAACATGTAAGAAGTAGAAAGTACAGGTATTTGAGTTCAACATGTAAGAAGTAGAAAGTACAGGTATTTGTGTTCAACATGTAAGAAGTAGAAAGTACAGGTATTTGTGTTCAACATGTAAGAAGTAGAAAGTACAGGTATTTGAGTTCAACATATAAGAAGTAGAAAGTACAGGTATTTGAGTTCAACATGTAAGAAGTAGAAAGTACAGGTATTTGAGTTCAACATGTAAGAAGTAGAAAGTACAGGTATTTGAGTTCAACATGTGAGAAGTAGAAAGTACAGGTATTTGAGTTCAACATGTAAGAAGTAGAAAGTACAGGTATTTGAGTTCAACATGTGAGAAGTAGAAAGTACAGGTATTTGAGTTCAACATGTGAGAAGTAGAAAGTACAGGTATTTGGGTTCAACATGTAAGAAGTAGAAAGTACAGGTATTTGGGTTCAACATGTAAGAAGTAGAAAGTACAGGTATTTGGGTTCAACATGTAAGAAGTAGAAAGTACAGGTATTTGAGTTCAACATGTGAGAAGTAGAAAGTACAGGTATTTGGGTTCAACATGTAAGAAGTAGAAAGTACAGGTATTTGAGTTCAACATGTAAGAAGTAGAAAGTACAGGTATTTGAGTTCAACATGTGAGAAGTAGAAAGTACAGGTATTTGAGTTCAACATGTGAGAAGTAGAAAGTACAGGTATTTGAGTTCAACATGTGAGAAGTAGAAAGTACAGGTATTTGGGTTCAACATGTAAGAAGTAGAAAGTACAGGTATTTGAGTTCAACATGTAAGAAGTAGAAAGTACAGGTATTTGAGTTCAACATGTAAGAAGTAGAAAGTACAGGTATTTGAGTTCAACATGTAAGAAGTAGAAAGTACAGGTATTTGGGTTCAACATGTAAGAAGTAGAAAGTACAGGTATTTGTGTTCAACATGTAAGAAGTAAAAAGTACAGGTATTTGTGTTCAACATGAGAGAAGTAGAAAGTACAGGTATTTGAGTTCAACATGTAAGAAGTAGAAAGTACAGGTATTTGAGTTCAACATGTAAGAAGTAGAAAGTACAGGTATTTGTGTTCAACATGTAAGAAGTAGAAAGTACAGGTATTTGTGTTCAACATGAGAGAAGTAGAAAGTACAGGTATTTGTGTTCAACATGTAAGAAGTAGAAAGTACAGGTATTTGGGTTCAACATGTGAGAAGTAGAAAGTACAGGTATTTGTGTTCAACATGTAAGAAGTAGAAAGTACAGGTATTTGGGTTCAACATGTGAGAAGTAGAAAGTACAGGTATTTGTGTTCAACATGTAAGAAGTAGAAAGTACAGGTATTTGTGTTCAACATGTGAGAAGTAGAAAGTACAGGTATTTGTGTTCAACATGTAAGAAGTAGAAAGTACAGGTATTTGTGTTCAACATGTAAGAAGTAGAAAGTACAGGTATTTGAGTTCAACATGTAAGAAGTAGAAAGTACAGGTATTTGTGTTCAACATGTAAGAAGTAGAAAGTACAGGTATTTGTGTTCAACGTGTAAGAAGTAGAAAGTACAGGTATTTGTGTTCAACATGTAAGAAGTAGAAAGTACAGGTATTTGGGTTCAACATGTAAGAAGTAGAAAGTACAGGTATTTGTGTTCAACATGTAAGAAGTAGAAAGTACAGGTATTTGTGTTCAACATGTAAGAAGTAGAAAGTACAGGTATTTGAGTTCAACATGTAAGAAGTAGAAAGTACAGGTATTTGGGTTCAACATGTAAGAAGTAGAAAGTACAGGTATTTGGGTTCAACATGTAAGAAGTAGAAAGTACAGGTATTTGAGTTCAACATGTGAGAAGTAGAAAGTACAGGTATTTGTGTTCAACATGTAAGAAGTAGAAAGTACAGGTATTTGGGTTCAACATGTAAGAAGTAGAAAGTACAGGTGTTTGTGTTCAACATGTAAGAAGTAGAAAGTACAGGTATTTGGGTTCAACATGTGAGAAGTAGAAAGTACAGGTATTTGGGTTCAACATGTAAGAAGTAGAAAGTACAGGTATTTGTGTTCAACATGTAAGAAGTAAAAAGTACAGGTATTTGGGTTCAACATGTGAGAAGTAGAAAGTACAGGTATTTGTGTTCAACATGTAAGAAGTAAAAAGTACAGGTATTTGGGTTCAACATGTAAGAAGTAGAAAGTACAGGTATTTGTGTTCAACATGTAAGAAGTAAAAAGTACAGGTATTTGGGTTCAACATGTAAGAAGTAGAAAGTACAGGTATTTGTGTTCAACATGTAAGAAGTAAAAAGTACAGGTATTTGGGTTCAACATGTAAGAAGTAGAAAGTACAGGTATTTGTGTTCAACATGTAAGAAGTAGAAAGTACAGGTATTTGTGTTCAACATGTAAGAAGTAGAAAGTACAGGTATTTGGGTTCAACATGTAAGAAGTAGAAAGTACAGGTATTTGTGTTCAACATGTAAGAAGTAGAAAGTACAGGTGTTTGAGTTCAACATGTAAGAAGTAGAAAGTACAGGTATTTGGGTTCAACATGTAAGAAGTAGAAAGTACAGGTATTTGGGTTCAACATGTAAGAAGTAGAAAGTACAGGTATTTGAGTTCAACATGTAAGAAGTAGAAAGTACAGGTATTTGAGTTCAACATGTAAGAAGTAGAAAGTACAGGTATTTGAGTTCAACATGTGAGAAGTAGAAAGTACAGGTATTTGAGTTCAACATGTAAGAAGTAGAAAGTACAGGTATTTGAGTTCAACATGTAAGAAGTAGAAAGTACAGGTATTTGTGTTCAACATGTGAGAAGTAGAAAGTACAGGTATTTGTGTTCAACATGTAAGAAGTAGAAAGTACAGGTATTTGGGTTCAACATGTAAGAAGTAGAAAGTACAGGTATTTGTGTTCAACATGTAAGAAGTAGAAAGTACAGGTATTTGAGTTCAACATGTAAGAAGTAGAAAGTACAGGTATTTGGGTTCAAAATGTAAGAAGTCAAAGTAAAAAGTCGTCAGAAAAATAAGTAGTGGAGTAAATTACTGATACTAAAACAATTTACTTAAGTTCTCTAATTGGCTTCGCAGACACTGACAGTCTGTCGTCTCACAGTGAGAGAGATACTTTAACATAATGACCTGAGAAATAAATGCTTTTACTCTCTGCTTCAAAATGTGACTTTATTACAAAATAACTGAAGTATTTATCGTTCAACAGTAAGAGGATTTGTTTTCTCAAATCCCTTCCTGCTTAGTGGGCGATATAATGTTATATCCCTGTGTGCTTTAAAATGTGACTTTCTTAAAAAATAACCGAAAGACTAATCGTGCAAATGATTAGTCTTCATCTCTTCCTGCTAAGAGTAAATCACAATATATGTAATTGTTTATCCCGTAACAGTATTTATCACAATAATTGTTATGTAAATTAAATAAATGAATGGTTTACTGAGTTAAATATGTTAAATAGCCTATAGTGAACCCCAAATTCTTTAAAAGGAAAGCTTCCCGAGACCAATAACTGTTGTTGGATGGCAAATCAGCGATACCAATTAGATGAGGTTCCCTGATGGATATCTCTAATTGGCTTCTGAGCAGAAATTAGATCAGGAATAAACGATGCTTTTAAGATCTGCTTTACAATGTGACTTTTATACGGAATAACTGGAGTATTAACCTGTGCAAGTGAATTAAATCACGATTAGAAACCTCCACCCATTGGTTGTGATAGCGGCGTGCAGATTTTTTAATTTCCTCCGCCATCTGTAGCACAACAGGGTTAGGGTTTAATCCAAGAGAGGGGGGGGGGGATTTAACCCTTCACTAATCACCACCCAAACCTTAACGAGCCATTTAATCTGAGAGTCTGTGGGTCTCAAAGGTGCTCCCTCTGTCCACCGTTTAATGTATTTGTTCAGGAGGGGAGATACAAGCTATTGTGACACCATACATGCAGCCAAATGTTGTGTGGTTAATGAAAGTGAAACCTCAGTCGTATATGCGCCTCATCATTTCGGATCCACTCCAATATTTAAAGTGTTTTTCCTTGGCCAGTGCTCCATCCTTCCACCAATTTTCATGAGAATCGGACCTGTAGTTTTTCCGTAATCCAAAACAAACCCAACATTTTAGCTATGATTGCTTTTCACAGTTGTCTGTAGAGTAGTGCAGTGATAACGTTATTTTGTGCTGACAGGGAAGTAAGCATTGCAAAGGGTATCCCGTATATTTGATTTTGGATTATAAAATAGTCTCTGTGTTAAACTAACTTTTATGATACTTACACATTTAGTTCAGAGGATAATCTCCACATATTAACACCCGTTATGATTTCTGAAGTAAAAAGCTGATGTTGGGCTATAAAGGAACTACAGCACGGTCACATGACTTCACGTCACCACCGCTAAGCTAAAGGTGGCTAATGTTGGGCTATAAAGGAACTACAGCACGGTCACATGACTTCACGTCACCACCGCTAAGCTAAAGGAGGCTAATGTTGGGCTATAAAGGAACTACGGCACGGTCACATGACTTCACGTCACCATCGCTAAGCTAAAGGAGGCTAATGTTGGGCAATAAAGGAACTACAAGCACGGTCACATGACTTCACGTCACCACCGCTAAGCTAAATGTGGCTAATGTTGGGCTATATAAAGGAACTACAGCACGGTCACATGACTTCACGTCACCACCGCTAAGCTAAAGGAGGCTAATGTTGGGCTATAAAGGAACTACAGCACGGTCACTTGACTTCACGTCACCACCGCTAAGCTAAATGTGGCTAATGTTGGGCTATAAAGGAACTACAGCACGGTCACTTGACTTCACGTCACCACCGCTAAGCTAAATGTGGCTAATGTTGGGCTATAAAGGAACTACAGCACGGTCACATGACTTCACGTCACCACCGCTAAGCTAAAGGCGGCTAATGTTGGGCTATAAAGGAACTACAGCACGGTCACATGACTTCACGTCACCACCGCTAAGCTAAATGTGGCTAATGTTGGGCTATAAAGGAACTACAGCACGGTCACATGACTTCACGTCACCACCGCTAAGCTAAAGGCGGCTAATGTTGGGCTATAAAGGAACTACAGCACGGTCACATGACTTCACGTCACCACCGCTAAGCTAAAGGCGGCTAATGTTGGGCTATAAAGGAACTACAGCACGGTCACATGACTTCACGTCACCACCGCTAAGCTAAATGTGGCTAATGTTGGGCTATAAAGGAACTACAGCACGGTCACATGACTTCACGTCACCACCGCTAAGCTAAAGGCGGCTAATGTTGGGCTATAAAGGAACTACAGCACGGTCACATGACTTCACGTCACCACCACTAAGCTAAAGGAGGCTAATGTTGTTATAGCTGCTCTTCCATCACCAGCACATTCCTTTAACTTCATCACGTACGACATTGGGTTTCTTGCCCTACATTTCACTTCATCTTCTTCTGCTCCTCTCATCACTGGATATGTGTTTCCTGCTGTGTAATCTTGCTGCTGAGGTTCTTTCATTACCTGTGATAAAGAGCTGAGGTAAAGGGGGAAGTATTCATATCTGTTCTGCAGTAACTCTGAATGTGTCCAAGATAAAAGGTTGGCTTTCTTTAAGCAGGTTTATTAATAAGTAAGAATTGTCTTCAAGGCATATTCAAGAAAGTACAAATATTACAAATGTATCTTGGACAAGCACTGGCTTTAAGAGAAATTAAAACGTAAAAGAAAAGAAAATATACAAATATAAATAACAACAATTTGTATATTATCAAAGTATATATTATACTGAAATGAATGAGGAAGTGCAGTCTGTTTTTAGCTGCAACTCAATTACAGATAGATGTCTGTGAAAGAGATAATAATTCATTAGCAGACATTTTTCCTGCAATCTCAAAATGTTGTCAGAGAAAAAAAGAATATATTATAAAAATATATTATTCAGAAATCTAAGAAAAAAGTCAGAATGAAAAAAAAATTATTTGAAATAAATGTGGCCATTATCTTCTTCCTTATAGGTTAAACACACTGCAATCATTTCTGTGTGTTTAAGGTGCGTGCATGCGCGTGCGTAAGGGGCGTGGAGGTGGAGGGGAGTGTTGCATCCCTCCTGTCACGTGACCCTCCTGTCTTCCCCCTCTCTCAGTCCGGATCTCTTTGTTGTGGTGTCTGCAGCTGCTGCTCCTTCACCGCGTCCTCTGCCGCTCCACCGCCGCCGCTCCTCAGCCGCTCCACCGCCGACACAAACACCGCGACTCATGGTCACCAACCTGACCGGCGGGGGGGGGGATTTAGGGACGTGGACTGGAGGCTCGTGGTGCATAAATATAAATCCACGTGAGGAGACACACGCGGAGCTGCGGAGGTAGGACGCACGGACGGATGGAGGGGATTCTGCTGCTTCCTTTCTGCACGAACCGGAGCGGAATCTGAGCTCCTGCGCACATTCCTCCATCTTCGCCTCGGTTTCAAACAGGGATTACTTTCCTCCACCTGCAGCCCGGGATCCGCATCATGTTTTCGGGCCCTGGGAGGAGCACAAGGGGGTCTCTGCGGTTCCTCCTGCCCGCCCTCGTGCTGCTGCTGCCGCTCCACCTGCCTGCCGCGCGCGCGTCGTACTACCCCCACAGCGGGGAGTGCAAAGGCAAAGGGAAAGACTGCACAGGTATGAGCTCTGCACCACACACACCAAATACATACAGCATAAATGCATTCTTGCACTATTTGTGTATTTTATTTTACATGTTGCATCGTTGGAGGAGCTCAGGTCAGAAGAATCACTGTAGCTCATGAGCATATGACAATAACACCTCTGAATCTTTGGATCAGTACTGGGGTGATGAATCATGCATTCATTGGTGCATGTTGGGATTCATGGAGGAAAGAGTCAGACTTAAGGGTGATACATGTTTTGTGGTTTTCTTTGGAGTCGAATTTAAGGTCAAAAAGTGTAAAAAATAGTTTCCTTTTGATGATAATTGTTCTTTAAATGTCTGCATGTTGGGAGTAAAAATAGCCACATCTAAGTATAAAGACATAGAGTTGCCTTTTGAAGATAAGTTGATTTATTGCTGGGATTCATGGAGTGAACAGGGTCAGATTTAAGAGGATAATAAATACATGTTTATCCATTTGTTGTTTTCCAGTGAGTAACAATGAGTCAGATGTGAGGACAGTCAGTGCACAACAATGTTTTTGCAGAGGGAAAATAGTGAAGTTCAAGTATAAAACATATATAATAATAATACATGAGACTTGTATAGTGCTTTTCTAAAAACTCAAAGACGCTTTAATGGAGAATAATAATATATAGACAGGAGTACAAATTGTCAAATCTTGAGACAAAATATGTCAACAATATGTGTTAATGTCCTCTGGAGAGACGTTTTAATTTATTTGTTGATGTTAATTCAAGTAAATTACTGTTAAAATAATTGCCTTTTGATGTTAGGGGAGGCTGTGGCTCAGTGGATAGTGTGCTGGACTTCGAATCAGGAGATAGCAAGTTCAAACCCCACTGCAGTCAGCATGTCGTTGTGTCCCTGAGACCCTTCACCCCAAAGTGCTCCTGAGGGGATTGACCTCAGTTTTGAGTATGTGAGTCGCTTTGGATAAAAGCGTCTAATAATTGTATGTAATGTAATGTTAAATTAATCAATTTATGCATGTTTTGATTTCTCCTGGAGTAAATATATTCAAATAAAAGTCAACTATATGTTGTTTCCCTTTTTAAAAACACTACGTACATATTTAGAAAAATAAAATGTGGACTGCGCTTATATTGTGAGTGCCCTCTGTGTACATATACTGAATAACGGTTACGAATAAATTGAGTTAAGTGCATTTAAACGCAGAATTTATCCGCTGCTTGTTCTCGTTTCTGAGAGAGAATGGAAATATGGAAATATACATTATAAATAATTAAACAATGTTAATATAATGTTAGCTGAGATAATCTAAAGAATACATGCATTTATGCATTTTGGGATTCTTCTTTCACTTCACATAGTCAGATATAAGGACAATACATTTACACTTTAACACATATTCCCAATTATATATCTGTGTAAATAGACTGTGAGTTTAATATTCTGACCGTATTTGGATCCTGCATTCATCTTATAATAATATTCATAAATGCATTACCCTGTTCTCCCTCTTTAGCGTTTATTAAATATTAAAGAGTGAAAAACAGCAGCCATGTAAATGAGTGTTAGCTGTCACTGCCTCATCTGTTATTAATGAACAAGTGATCAGTGTGTGTTCAGAAACTCACACACACTTTCTCCTCCTGACCGCTGCCAATACTCAGGATAAAAAGTCACTAAAATAAAAATACCAAAAGTAAATATACATGTTGTGGGGGAAACTTCTGTAGCAATGGGAGTCAGGACTCAGAGAGACACGAGGAGAGCTGGAGCTCTGATGGAGTCAGGACTCCAGAGAGACACAAGGAGAGCTGGAGCTCTGATGGAGTCAGGACTCAGAGAGAAGACGAGGAGAGCTGGAGCTCTGATGGAGTCAGGACTCAGAGAGACACGAGGAGAGCTGGAGCTTTGATGGAGTCAGGACTCAGAGAGACACGAGGAAGCTGGAGCTTGCTGGAGCTTGATGGAGTCAGGACTCAGAGAGACACGAGGAGAGCATGGAGCTTTGATGGAGTCAGGACTCAGAGAGACACAAGGAGAGCTGGAGGCTCTGATGGAAGTGCAGGAACTCAGAGAGACACAGGAGAGCTGGAGCTTTGATGGAGTCAGGACTCAGAGAGACACGAGGAGAGCTGGAGCTCTGATGGAGTCAGGACTCAGAGAGACCGAGGAGAGCTGGAGCTCTGATGGAGTCAGGACTCAGAGAGAACGAGGAGAGCTGGAGCTCTGATGGAGTCAGGACTCAAGAGACACGAGGAGAGCTGGAGCTTTGATGGAGTCAGGAACTCAGAGAGACACGAGGAGAGCTGGAGCTCTGATGGAGTCAGGACTCAGAGAGACACGAGGAGAGCTGGAGCTTTGATGGAGTCAGACTCAGAGAGACACGAGGAGAGCTGGAGCTTTGGATGGAGTCAGGACTCAGAGAGAACGAGGAGAGCTGGAGCTCTGATGGAGTCAGGACTCAGATGCCCCTTTCACACCAGCGCTTTTTCAGCTCCGGCTTCGGAGCTGGAGCCTGAAAAGCGCCGGTTTTTCCTGTTCACACCGCGGTGGCGCCGGCTCTTAGCTCCGGAATCCGGTTCACTTCCAGCTCCAAAAAATTGTCGGTCTAGAGCAGTGCTTCTCAAAGTGTGGTCCGCGGACCACTGGTGGTCCGTGAGCGCCCCCTAGTGGTCCGTGAGTATATTGGTAACATTTCACATTTGAAATAAATACATTTAAGTTTTCCGCACTCTCGCGGGAATATCTCCGCAATGGAACGAGCTTAAGTTTCACTTTATATTGCATGATAAAGCCCAGGGCAACACCTTCGTCACACATGTTGCCACTTGTTTGTACCATTTCCAGGCGATTTATAATCTGTTCTAGAAAAACGATGTGTTTTGGGATATTTGTGGAGTTAGGTGGTCCGGGAGTGGTTTTTTATTGGTTAAGTGGTCCTTGGTATGAAAAAGTTTGAGAAACACTGGTCTAGAGGCAAGAGCTTTGGAGCTAAGAGGTGGCGTCGCTTATGTCTCTCTTACGTCGTGCAGGAAACTAAACCCTCCTCCCCTGAACATGGGTCGACTGTCATGCCTGCCTACAAGCAGTAGTGCTTATAAACATACTTTATAAAGTCAGGCAACACTAACCAGGCTTCGTGTGATTCTGTTTATTTGTACCTTACTTTGACCATCCGTTCACTGTTATTGATCATTGTGGAGAGACGCAGACGTGTTGTTTTGTATTATAGCAGCTATCGGATGGAATCAATACATGGGCTGCACAGGTTGTCGTGTCCGACTATCACAAGTAGAATCATAATAAAAATACGCCGGTAAAATGTGCCTGTAGAAAACGGTTTATGCCACGATAGGATAGCAATAGCAAGTAGTCAGTTTAGCTTCGGTTGCTATGCTAACATCACCCATTTTATACCAGAGAAACTTTCATAACAGCGTTGTGATGCCAAACAGCGTCAATTCAGACTGACACACATTCACTTAGGCTAAGGGGAACTGGGGATATGTATCAGCTGCTTGTGTGAGTCGGACAGTGAATACTTTAGAGCGGCCGCAGCAGTGTGAGCTAACCGGGAGCTAACGGAGGAGAAGCGGTCGGTAAATGCTGCAGAAACACATTAATAAACAATGAACCACGGCACTCTGGAGCAAAGTATAAGGTTGGAGAAGTCGTTATTCAATTTATTCTGGCTTCGTGTGATTAAAAGCAACACGATCATCGACCCGACGTAGTTCCCCGTTGTTGTTGTGAGCGCCGTAATGCCGTTGGGGAGCAAATCAGCGATGTAAACGGTGACGTCATGACGCAGCAGCGGCAGCACCAGTCGGGGTGCTGGGCGGTGTGAACAGAGCGGGAGCAGAAAAGGGAAACCGGAGCTGAACCAGAAAAGCTCTAGCTCGGAGCTAGAAAGGGAAAAGCGCTGGTGTGAAAGCCGCAAGAGAGACAAAGGGGGGGGGGGGAGCGATAGGAAGCTGGAGCTTTGATGGAGTCAGGACTCAGAAAAACACGAGGAGAGCTGGAGCTCTGATGGAGTCAGGACTCAGAGACACGAGGAGAGCTGGAGCTTTGATGGAGTCAGGACTCAGAGACACGAGGAGAGCTGGAGCTCTGATGGAGTCAGGACTCAGAGAGACACGAGGAGAGCTGGAGCTCTGATGGCGAACACTGACGGTTTATTTGGAGCTTCGGCCGGAGAATTTACAAGACAAGTCACGGATCTGACCACACGGTAGAGATGCCACAATCAATTCTGAAGAGCCCTCCTGTAGTTCCTGGTCTTAAAGGTCCCATGTCATGCTTTTCTGGTTATCTCCTTGTGTGTTATGAAGGTTTTTCTGCATGTAAACGGTCTGCAGTCACAAACCCTCAAAGTGCACCCTGTAGCGAGTAAAACTCTGACACAGAGAAGACCTGTCTGTGCTGCCCCAGAACGCCTCGTTGGACATTTCTCTTTTTCCATTGATTGCTTCCTGGGTTCTGTGAAGTGTGAACTCCCACATCAACAACAAATGACCGGATTGGCCCAGATGGACCAATCCTTGGAGCTCCTCACACACCAGGACCCCTTGGCTAACTAACAGGGACTCCCATTGACTTGCATAGAGCTCCCTGGTTGGTAATAGACGAGTTGGGATAGTGGAGAAATGCTCTCCTCTCACAGCGTTATAAACCTTTTTCTTACTCAATATCAAGCCACACTTATTGTTTTTACTTCGGCTGTGAGTGCTTGTGTGCTCAGGATGAGTTTTGCTTGTTCTCGCTGTATCGCCGACCTAGAAGCCTGTCCGCTCCTCGCAGCAGCGGCGAGCCTCGCAACGTCCCGTCCAATCAGAGCACACTGGGCTCACACTGGGCTCACCGTCCTACACGGTTCCAACAAGCCGTGTAGGACAGAGAGTGAATACACAGACTATACAGAGATGCTGTGAGAAACCAATGTGAGTTTGGAACATTGAACAATGTAAATCTATTCTAGTAGACCTCAACAATGGAACTATGATCAGTAGAAATGGCCATTGGACCTTTAACTAGTTCAGAGTGTAATAATCAACATTCTTCAATAGAGAGACTAAACAGCTGAGGACACTGAATCACATTTGTTGTCGCTTATGGCTCGGGGTCATCTACACCCCGATAAGGATGTGTTCCAGGTCTCCCACAACAATAACTATCTCTGACAGAGAGCTGCCCGGTCACAAACTGGTAACAACAACAAAATGCTAGGGCAGCCCCTCCTTAAGGGAGATAACGGCTGAACATCTGCGTCAGAGGGCGAAAGGTAAACATGTATACAGAATTATTCCCTGACACATGTACTTAACCACCATACTCAAGTATTATGTTGACAGAATTAAGAGGCCTTATTGTACCTTGTGTGGTCTTCCCTCTCCTGTAGTGTCTTCTATAGGTTTCTGTGCATGTAAATGGTCTGCAGAGGCTAAAATCTCAAAGTTCAGGAACAAAGTGACATCGCTATGGGTATATATTTCAAATCTCATTATTTTTACTCGAGTACATTCATACTTACAAGTTTCTTTTTTATATAAACACATGATGTCTGATATGATGCAGCACTGCACTACTAATATCCCCAGTGTTTTGTGTAAAACTACAACATTAAAATGCTCTTACATGCATTTGTTAGAGAGAATACAGTTATATAATATTGTATGATGATATAATACTGTATAAATAGCCGTTCTGCATACCGAGTACTTTTACTTTTGATACTTTGAGTACATTTAGCTGATAAAACTCAAACTGTACTGTATTACTGACTTTTACTTGCAATGGACTATATAATTTCTTCTTTGACTAAGGATCTGAACCATAGACTGGATCTGAACAGTGATAAATATATTGATTTACCTACAGAGAGTGTAATTCGAACACATAACAGATAGATACCAGAGAAACCAGATATTTCTCTGCTCTTCTTTCAAAACGGATGCTCAGATAACATAAAGAAAGGACTTTTGTGGCTGCGTTCAGGGTCTGAAGGGAAAATAAGGCCCTGGAGGAGCATAAAGCATTTATAGCACACCATTATTCACCCGTATTATGATCCTGTAAAACAGCATTTCTGACGTCAGCTATGAATTCCTGAGAGGACATCCTTCTCTGTTAGTTTAGCTGGAACATTCAAATATGGGGAAAAATACCATTGTACTACGCAAGCAGAAACACAGCTAACTTACGGGATATTAGGGTCAACAAACCTGTTGTTCAGCTTTCTGCAATTTACCACTGTTAGCTTAAACCTATAGGATTTTACACTGCACACATTAGCCAATAGCTGCTAGCAGATTTAGCTCTTCTACGACAATTTACAACATGAAGTGGAATAACAGGGTGTCTTGGGGTCCTTAGAACTGATTAAATGACTGTTTAGCCCTACATGGCTCCTTAAGGCCAACATGTGCAATTTGTAATACATATTTGGTGAGTAAGGGATCCCTGCTATATTGTTTTTTAAGCTAAGGGGTCCTTGGCCTGAAAAACATTAAAATAATATGGTTGATAAATGTCTGTTTGAGAAACAGTACACTTAATTTTCACCCGTTTTTCCTCATTATGCTCGATTTAAAAAACAATTGTGTTTTGAAAAATGCAGGAGAGCTAGTTAACGTTAGCTGTTAGCTGTACCTTTATAGCTGTTTGATTCTAGTTATTAGCTTTTATATTCTCATTGACTGTTATCTGTACGATTCTAGCTGTTATCTGTTAGCTTTTATATTCTAGTTGTTATCTTTTATATTCTAGTTGTTAGCTGTAGCTGTTAGCTTTTATATTCTAGTTGTTAGCTGTTATCTTAGCTGTTATCTGTGAGCTTTTATATTCTTGTTGTTAGCTATTAGCTTGTAGATTGTCACTGTTAGCTGTTAGCTTAGTTGTTAGATTCTAGCTGTTATCTGTGAGCTTTTATATTCTAGTTGTTAGATTCTAGCTGTTAGCTTTTATATTCTAGTTGTTAGATTCTAGCTGTTAGCTTTTATATTCTAGTTGTTAGATTCTAGCTGTTAGCTTTTATATTCTAGTTGTTAGATTCTAGCTGTTAGCTTTTATATTCTAGTTGTTAGTTGTTAGCTGTAAGATTCTCACTGTTAGCTGTTCTGTTAGCTACAATTCTTGTTGTTAGCTGTTAGCTTTTAGATTCTCACTGTTAGCTGTTAGCTTTTAGATTCTAGCTGTTATCTATGAGCTTTAGATTATAGCTGTTAGCTTTTATATTCTAGTTGTTAGCTGTGAGCTTTATATTCTAGCTGTTAGCTTTTATATTCTAGTTGTTAGCTGTTAGTTGTTAGCTGTAAGATTCTCACTGTTAGCTTTAGATTGTAGTTGTTAGCTGATAGCGGGTCAGTGGAGTTGGGTTGAATTCAAGCTCTATTCTGTGTAAGGAGAAAGCTACATGATGTGTTCAATGTGTAAAATGTAGTTTTTGTCGAGAAACTTAAATAAATCCCGTTTTTTTAAATGTTCACATCAATATAAACTACATATCAGAGAGGGGACTATGACCCAGATTCACTTTTTTACCAAACCAGTGTGCAAACAGTTTTAAAAGAGAGTTACATGGGGATTTATTATTTTGTTTTTGTGTTTTATCGTGGTATCCAAGTGCGGTTCTTTCCAGCTGTCATGTGGCTACAACTCTGTGAGAAAAGATCAAATAATGAGTGAATTTCTCACATTAAAGTCAGCTCTGCTCTCCACATGTTCTCACATTGTTCTGTGGCGTTCAGAGCTTTGTATTTCGGATGTGAGAATAATTGTCTGGTTGCGTGTTTCTGAGGCTGTGGTTTGGAGTTGTTGTGATCGAGACTTTTTAAGCTAAAAAACAAACCTTTCTGTGCTGAAACATCGCTCTCCAGCTTCTCTTTTGCCTCCTTCGCTTCACACCCCGCAGCTGTTGGATTATCCATTAATGTAAAGATAAATCTACAGAGCTGCAGGAGGACCATCAATAAATGTTGTTTTGTACCTCAGTGTGGTGCAACTCATCCACTTTAAACTTCCGAAAGACTAGCCTTAATGTTGATTTAAATGCATCAAATTGCCTTTGCATGTAGAAATCCTGTCAGATCGCAGAGACGTATGTTTTGTTAAAGGTTTATATATATTTTATTTACAGTTGAATGTCTCCTCAGCTTCCTTTCTCTCTAAGGAAGCTTCATGGAGACATAAATATCATGATATTCTAAATCTACCGAATAAACGTTATCATCATTAATGTGGATTTAATGTCACGGATATAAAAAGTACAATAGTCTGAATTCTGATATTTTATTCTACATATTTTGTCTTGAAAAGCAGTTTTACACAGAATTAATAGTAAAGTGGCCTTGGGGTTTTTTGAAAAAGGAGTATGAGTGTCTCAATATCATGAATATTGTTATAGGGATTGATATTGAAAACAGTAATTGCTTAATAAACCATAAAAGCAACTTAAAAGCAAAATAACAATAGAAAAGGAATAGATTTGGTTTTCAATCTGTCAAAAATATGTGTCATACTGCAGGCTGGATCGGTGTTTAATAAGCGTTTTATTCCTCAATTTGAGCAGAAACAAACCGATGATAACAACAACATGTTCTTTCTGCTTTCTGCAAAAACAACAACAACAATAATATCCTCAGTGTGTCGCAGCAGGGACGTTAACGGCCCGTCCACACAGCGGCGTGCGTTGAAGCTTCCAACGCTTCTGCCCATTCACTTTGAATGGGGTGACGTCACTTTTAGCCGAACTGCATTTTGGGAAGCGACGTGGAGCGTTGCTGGCGTTGCTCGCTTCAAAAGTTGAGCAATGTTCAACTTTTGACGCCTCGACGGAGGCGTCAGCCAATCGAATCATATGCCAGTACAAGCTCTAGCCAATCAAACCGCGTGCTTGTGTGTCTGGGGCGGGAGATTCATGTGATTGGTTGTTGGTCGAGTGTCAGACACGCCCGCCGGCAAGCGTCAACGCACGCCGCTGTGTGGACGGGCCGTAATCATGTTTTTGGCTCAGACACCATGTTGCCTCGACGAAGTGTTTCCAGATGCTGCCGATAGATTGCTCTTCTTTAATAAACATCACAGTTCTTGAGATGTTTAAGGTGAAATATGAACATTCATCTGTAAATAATCAAGTCTGTCTCCTCTGAACCTAGTTCATACTTCACATTTTGTTTCAGTCACCAAACCAAAAACCCTCCTCGCTTCGAGTTACTCCCACACTGAAGTCTCAGTTCATCTGTTAACTGGTTTTCAGGATTCTCAGTGAGTCCGAAACAAATTCAGCTTTTTTTTCCGTCTCATCTCCCGGAGCGTCTGAACTCTCAGCTGTTTGCGGACCCCGTGAAACGTCTCTGAGGAAATGTAAATAAACAGGAAGTCCTGCTGATGTTTACATGGCTTCAGTGGAGTTTCTGTTGTTGTTGTTGTTGTTGTGTAGACATCTGCAGAAAGGAGCACTGACACTGATGGAGAGGAAGCTAATTCTGTGTGTGCTTTATTATAATCCTAATATGAAAAGGGAACATTAACACGTATAGTTCCATTAAAGGTCCCGTGTCATGGCCATTTCTACTGATCATAGTTCCATTGTTGAGGTCTACTAGAATAGATTTACATTGTTCAATGTTCCAAACTCACATTGGTTTCTCATACAGCATCTCTGTATAGTCTGTGTATTCACGGCTTGTTGGAGCTCCTGCCGCCCCCCCCCCCATGAGCCCACTGTGCTCTGATTGGTCGGTTCGCCCACTCTGTTCTGATGAGTCCACCGCCGTTACCGCGGAACATCAGTGATTATGTGTTACAATAGCGTTTGTTAGCAACCAGGAAATGACACCAGTAATGACAAACAGATGAAATTGCTGCGTGGGGTCTGGGTGTGGGGTCACAAGGATTGGTCCATTTGAACCAATGGGTCCATTTGGGTATGGTCACGTCACTGTACCCAAGTATGGAAAAAGAGAAATGTCCATCGAGGCGTTCGCAGGCAGCACAGACAGGTCTTCTCTGTGTCAGAGTTTTACTCGCTACAGGGTGTACTTTGAGGGTTTGTGACTGCAGACCGTTTACATGCAGAAAAACCTTCATAACACAAGGGGACGGGTGATAACCGGAAAAGCATGACATGGGACCTTTAAGCTTTTACAGTGAACAGACAGTCACATCTTTGATATAGTGCTTGGCAAAATATAGATTTCATATCGTTATAGGGAGGCTGTGGCTCAGTGCGCTAATTCATCAAACGGTCTTTAATGGTGCTTTTTTTTGTGGTGTTTTATTTTATAGTAGTTTATGTATGACCTGTGAACAAGTGGGTGACTTTCAGCGTCTCTTAATGATCATTTAACAGATTAGGAGGCAGATATTTCCCTTAAGACGCTGGAGGAGACCAAAGAGCTAAAAGAGAGACGTTAATTCAACACTTGGACACAAAAAGCTCTTGAAACCCATTGCATTGTGGGTAATGTAGGCCGTTTTTGACAGAATGCACGGACAATATTTCTGGTGCGGTGATTTTGATCCCTTTTTTAAATTGTGACTGTGCTAAATATGTCATGAGGAATGATTGTCACAACACAGTGATGGGTTCCTGTTGGAGACACATGAGAGAATATATTTGTGGATGTGAGGAGGACGATGTGTTTACTGCCCGCAGGACGTTTCAGCTGTGTTTACTGCAAGAAAGCAGCCTCTTCACATTAGGTGGTCTTCTTCAAATGTGGGGATCCTCTCTGTTGGCCTTCAGGCCACCGGTTATTTTTCTCTGATAGCATTTACTCCTCCAACGCTAGACTTCTGAGGAGCAGAGCAGTGATTTCTGATTGATTTGACCTTCCAAACGCTCCGTGGAGAAGCAGGATTATTTCAGCTGCTGTCAGGACAGATAGTGGAGCATCCGGAGCAAAGCTTGTTTTTAAAATATAGAGACTTTTACTTTCAAGCAGTTACTGAAAAACGTTTTATCTCTGGAGGTTTAAAGAGAGAATCGCTGAGAGTTCAGTCCTGGCTCTTTTTGCAATAACGTGTTTACTGGTTAGTCACAGGAAATTGGTTTTAAAAGAGTATTGAGTCTT
Source organism: Gymnodraco acuticeps (assembly GCF_902827175.1). NCBI lineage: Eukaryota > Metazoa > Chordata > Actinopteri > Perciformes > Bathydraconidae > Gymnodraco > Gymnodraco acuticeps. The sequence continues at coordinate 55,377 of NW_022990959.1, forward strand.
AAAGAATCTGTGTTTTTGATATAAGAAACTGAGATGGTGAGAAGTCTTATCGTGAATGAAAACTGATAAGACAAAATGAAAAACCAGTCATCGCTCCGAAGAGAGAAACCATCCTTCATTTTATCTGTGTAATATTTTACTGAGGTTTTATTAAAAGGCATTTTTATGTATAATATATTAGGATTCCCTTTTGACTTGATATGAGAAATATCTTTTAATTAACACCCATGCATGCTGTCCACATTTCTTCTTTAAAACCTCAATTGAAAAGCCAATTAAAAATGTCTTGTAATAATTATAGTCCTTAAATCAATCCATTAATTTCCCCATTAAACCCATGAAAGTTCATTAAGAAGCCTTACTGAAAAAGCCCCTTAATATTAGCGACAAGAAATTAAATTAGTATAAAACAATCAAGCAGTTTAACCCTAAAAACCCACAATGCATCTGTACCATTAAAATATGCTTTTCATTCAGGCTTGGCTGTAATTTCAGCCAATTCTCCGGGTTTTTCCCCGTTGAAACCCCTTATTAAAATGGGAAAACCCAATTGAAATCCCATAATATATTATAATGCATTCATTTTAATCATTTGTAGATAAGATTGTGCACCCGTTCTGCCTTTATTTGGCCAATTTGAAGAGTTTTAAAAACCCTTTGGAATCCATTAGAATACGGATAAAACCCAACCTAACCCATTTATAAATCTGTTTTTATAATCCATTAATGTCTTGTCTTTGTCTAACCCTAAAAACCAAAAAGGCAAGCACGTAGAATTATGGCTACTTAAACAAGGAAAAGTCCAAATAAAATACATTTATCATCCAATGACTGTCTGGTTTTGGCTGTTATATAAGGAATAACCGTCCCATGTCACAGGTTTGTCTTGTTAATATCCTGCACACACTTGAGTGGATAAAGAAACCACATTTATGATCTTTATTTCCCCCGGCTCAACATCTCCACGCATTGATGAACAGTTCCTCCTCACTGCGGCTATAACCTCGTCTTTATGTCCCGTCGCTCCTGGTTCTATCCTCGGGATAAAGAGCGGCTTCTGTGCTGATGCTGATGAATTCTTCATGACCAAACAACCAGCCATACATTTATTTATCCGGCAGGAATTGATTGGACCAATATTTTCCCTGCCCGAGACGATTTATAATTTAGTGGCTGCTGCATTTTTTATTCTGCGGGCCGTCATCATCATCGTCTGAAGCTTGTCTGCTGCTTTCTTCGTTTATTCTGCAGCCTTTTTGTCCAGTGAAGCCTCAGCAGATCACGTTCCCTCCCACAAGAAGCCAAAGGTTTTAAAAAGGCCCTATTCTGTTTTTGAGTCTTCCCTTCCCTGTAGTGTGTTCTGTAGGTTTTAGTGCATGTAAATGGTCTGCAAAGGCTAAAGTCCCTGTGTCCCCCGTCACCTTCACGTCACCACCGCTAAGCTAAAGGAGGCTAATGTTGGGCTATAAAGGAACTACAGCACGGTCACATGACTTCACGTCACCACCGCTAAGCTAAAGGCGGCTAATGTTGGGCTATAAAGGAACTACAGCACGGTCACATGACTTCACGTCACCACCGCTAAGCTAAAGGAGGCTAATGTTGGGCTATAAAGGAACTACAGCACGGTCACATGACTTCACATCACCACCGCTAAGCTAAAGGAGGCTAATGTTGGGCTATAAAGGAACTGCAGCACGGTCACATGACTTCACGTCACCACCGCTAAGCTAAAGGCGGCTAATGTTGGGCTATAAAGGAACTACAGCACGGTCACATGACTTCACGTCACCACCGCTAAGCTAAAGGAGGCTAATGTTGGGCTAAAAAGGAACTACAGTACGGTCACATGACTTCACGTCACCACCGCTAAGCTAAAGGTGGCTAATGTTGGGCTATAAAGGAACTACAGCACGGTCACATGACTTCACATCACCACCGCTAAGCTAAAGGTGGCTAATGTTGGGCTATAAAGGAACTACAGCACGGTCACATGACTTCACGTCACCACCGCTAAGCTAAAGGTGGCTAATGTTGGGCATGATGACGTTTAGTCGTCTCATTTAGACACTTGTTTGTAACATCCGTGTTTAAATCCAACAGTGGGGTATTTACTGACGTATTTTATGTCGTAGAATTAAAATATCTTCAGCTTGTGCCATAGACCCTTGTTTCAGGCTAACAACCAAAAACACATTCAGAAAACCATCGTCAAAGTGAAAGTCAGCTTTATTGTCAATAATTCTACATGTTGTACATCCAGAAATCTCGAATATCGTTTCTCGAGGTCCTACAGTGTGACATATATACATCAAACAACAACAAAAACGGCCTAGATAACCGACTTTGACTTCCAGATGAGGGGACAGGAAGTGATGAAATGCTGAGTCATGCCTGGGTTTTAGGATTCATGTGCATTTGTGAACCCTCAGCCCGTCTTGCAGTTACCTCAGCTCTGCATCTCTTTGTGCACCAATTCAAATCATCAAGTACAAATCACCTGCTGTGTGTGTGTGTGTGTGTGTGTGTGTGTGTGTGTGCGTGTGTGTGTGTGTGTGTGTGTGTGTGTGTGTGTGTGTGTGTGTGTGTGTGTGTGTGTGTGTGTGTGTGTGTGTGTGTGTGTGTGTGTGTGTGTGTGTGTGTGTGTGTGTGTGTGTGTGTGTGTGTGTGTGTGTGTGTGTGTGTGTGTGTGTGTGTTAGGGCTGAATGATATACCGTGTCATGGTGATAACCGCGGTATGCGCATGCGCGGTATTCACACCGCAGGGACGTGCGGTTTTATTCATTTAAAAAAAAAATGCTAACGCACTTTAGCACAGCATTCAAAATAAAGATACCCTTATTACTTATCGAAACTGCACATACAATATATCCGATTAAAGCTGAGACTCCACAGATTATTTAAGTATAGTATCTAAGCGATCCGATCTCGCAACAGGGGAAGCAAACACAGACATCACAACACGTACCTTTTACGGAGCTTTTACGGGAGATCGTCTCACCGTAGCTGTCAATCTGATCAAAAGACGTGTTCAATGGCATTAAAACGAGAAAGAAAAAACGCGGCTGAATCGGTTGATCCATAGGTTGATAATGTATATGTGGCTTTGAAGCAATTGTTTATAATCCATAATTCCATTTTTATGTAAAATCGGATCACAAAAGTTAGCTGCTAATGGTAGCCACCTTGGTGGTATGCAGCTTCCGGTTTTGGCTACGCGTCGTCACTCTCACTCCTTATTTGTTCATGTGTTGGTGTGTGTAGAACTTCCCCTGAATTTGACCTTTATAGACAGATTAGCAAAAAAAACCCTCTTCTGGGGCCATTTGGGTGGATTTTCCATATCTCTGGCCCCCCTTGCTGGATTTTGACATGTGACATCTCTTTCTGACCGTCAGAGCCAATGGAATCGAGGGGAAATCACACAGTCCTTATTTGGTAATGTGTGTGTGAGAGACTTCCGCATAGCCAAGACCGGAAGCAGCAGCCACTCTGGTGGCTACCATTAGCAGCTAACTTTTGCTCTGCGATATTTACATAAAAATGGAATTATGATTATAAATTAAAATCATTTTTTTATACAGAGACGTTCAAAAACCTATGGATTACCGATTCAGCCGCGTTTTTTCTTTCTCGTTGTAATGCCCATTGAACACGTCTTTTGATCAGATTGACAGCTACGGTGAGACATCTCCCCTCGAAGCTACGTAAAGGTACGTGTTGTGATGTCTGTGTTTGCTTCCCCTGTCCGAGTTCAGATCACTCAGTGATGATACTATATACCTAAATAATCTGTGGAACCTCAGCTTTAATCGGATATCTTGTATGTGCAGCTACGATAAGTAATAAGGGTACTTTTATCTTGAGTTCTGTGCCAAAAGTGCGTTAGCATTTTTCGCTCAGGGGTCATTTAGATGCTTCTTATGAGACTTGTGTTTTGTTTTGGTATAAAATGGTTTGTATCGTCAGTTAGCTGAGATTATTTCTGTTAATCTGGTATAAACACATTAATAGGTTCTTAAATATTACGATCCCCTGAGACACTGTCGTGAAAAAAAAAAGTAAGTACCCGCCGTGACTTTGGGGGTTAACAGGTTAAAAAAAACCGCAATATATACCGCAGGGGGGGGAAAAACCGCGATGTCAGTTTTTTCAATACCGTGCAGCCCGTGTGTGTGTGTGTGTGTGTGTGTGTGTGTGTGTGTGTGTGTGTGTGTGTGTGTGTGTGTGTGTGTGTGTGTGTGTGTGTGTGTGTGTGTGTGTGTGTGTGGGTTGTGTGTGTGTGTGTGGTGTGTGTGTGTGTGTGGTGTGTGTGTGTGTGTGTGTGTGTGTGTGTGTGGTGTGTGTGTGTGTGTGTGGTGTGTGTGTGTGTGTGTGTGTGTGTGTGTGTGTGGTGTGTGTGTGTGTGTGTGTGTGTGTGTGTGTGTGTGTGTGTGTGTGTGTGTGTGTGTGTGTGTGTGTGTGTGTGTGTGTGTGTGTACACCTGAACATCAGCAGGAGAGGACTCTTTAAAGTAGAGACTCTACATACTGATATACACCTGAACATGAGAGGACTCTTTAAAGTAGAGACACTACATACTGATATACACCTGAACATCAGCAGGAGAGGACTCTTTAAAGTAGAGACACTACATACTGATATACACCTGAACATCAGCAGGAGAGGACTCTTTAAAGTAGAGACCACTACATACTGATATACACCTGAACATCAGCAGAGAGGACTCTTTAAAGTAGAGACACTACACACTGATATACACCTGAACATCAGCAGGAGAGGACTCTTTAAAGTAGATACACACATACTGATATACACCTGAACATCAGCAGGAGAGGACTCTTTAAAGTAGAGACACTACACACTGATATACACCTGAACATCAGCAGGAGAGCACTCTTTAAAGTAGAGACACTACATACTGATATACACCTGAACATCAGCAGGAGAGGACTCTTTAAAGTAGAGACACTACATACTGATATACACCTGAACATCAGCAGGAGAGGACTCTTTAAAGTAGAGACACTACATACTGATATACACCTGAACATCAGCAGGAGAGGACTCTTTAAAGTAGAGACACTACATACTGAATTACACCTGCACATCAGCAGGAGAGAACTCTTTAAAGTAAGAGACACTACATACTGATATACACCTGAACATCAGCAGGAGAGGACTCTTTAAAGTAGAGACACTACATACCAATATGAATCTGAACATCAGCAGAATAGCTGGAGGTAAAACCACAATTGATCTCTCCAGTGTTCTGAATGCATGCCCAAAGAAAGCTTCTATATAATCTGAATAACATCAGTATCTTCTCATCATGTTATTAAATGCATGCTTTCCTCGGTGCATCTGTGGTTTGTTCTTCATGCACCAGCAGTGCACATGACTACAAAGAGGGCAAGTCATTGGATGTAAATTCATTAACCGGCAGCCATGAATGCAGTCAAAATGTAGATTTGATGGAATACAAATCTTCTGGATTATAGCGTGCATGTGTCCCTGGATAAACGCTGCTCTGAGCTGCAGGCTGTAAATCTGTGTTGTGTTTTGGAGGTGGACAGATCCTCAATGTTTCCTTTGTCCTCTGATCGATTCTCACCGACTGTTTATGAGCAACTCCCTCCAAATCTGTCCAAAAACATCCCCCCTAATACAGAGAGACATTCAGCTGCACCATGCATGGACTAACCCTAATTATAAGGTATATAATATGGCAATTATTATTCTAAGAGTCAATAGATGCACACACATCACTCATACTGTAATAAAAACACTTTCACATATTTATTTTTGGTGTATATTAAAGTACCAGGGTGACATTTTTACTTATCTTTTTATATAAATATTGTATTTTTTTTTTTTTGCACGCTTTTACTTTCCTATAAATAGTTGTACTTAAAGGTGGGGTAGGTAAGTTTGAGAAAACCGGCTCGAGATACACTTGTTGTTATATTCCCATGGAATGCTCTTAACCATCCCGATAGCAATGAATATCTGAAGTGCTTTGACAACAAAATCCATTAAAAAATGTCATCTGTGGAAGCCGTGGGTGCTGTGAAAAGCACGACCAATCATCAGAGCCGGCCCGGCTAAAATAACTGGATGGCCTACCTGCCTTCCATCTGTTGCTTCTCCAAATGTACCTACCCCACCTTTAAACTTCCTTTGTTTATATACACATTTGATTAGTATTTGATTTCCTTTTTTGCGGATACAAGTGGCCGAGATGGGTTTTCTCCGCAGGGTGGCTGGTGTCTCCCTTAGGGATAAGGTGAGAAGTTCGGTCATCAGGGAGGGACTCGGAGTTGAGCCGCTCCTCCTTCGCGTCGAAAGGAGCCAGTTGAGGTGGTTCGGGCACCTAGTTAGGATGCCACCTGGGCGCCTCCCTAGGGAGGTGTTCCAGGCACGTACAGCTGAGAGGAGACCAAGGGGTAGACCTAGGACCAGGTGGAGGGATTATATCTCTTCGCTGGCCTGGGAGCGCCTTGGGACCCCCCAGTCAGAGCTGGTTGATGTCGCCAGGGAAAAGAAAGTTTGGGGCTCTCTGCTGGAACTGCTACCCCCGCGACCCGACCACGGATAAGCGGGAGAAGATGGATGGATTTCGTTTTTATCTTTGTATTTGTTTTTATTAGGGCCGGGACTTTAACGCGTTAATTAAGATTAATTAATTACACAAAAATTAACGCGTTAAAAAAATTAACGCATTTTAATCGCACTTATTTTTGCACCGCGGAACGTTTCTCACTGGATGAGTTTCAGGCGTACCGATTATACTGGAGCACCAACTAACGTTCATGACTTCAGACAACAACAAACCACAGTGAACAACAGTGGGAAATGTGTTTTAAAAAACGGACGGATGGATGGAAGCGTCGATAAGAGCACGGTTGTGTGCAAATTATGCAAAAAGGAATTCGCATATCACCGCAGCACATCAAGCCTCAAGTATCACCTCAATGCAAAAACATATAGCAGCTAGCGTGGAAGCTAGCGTGGACGTTAGCCTCTTTATCGCGTTCACACCAAAAAGAGCTGGTACTAAAATTAGTTCATGAGAACCTTTTTACCCCCACGAAAGTCCCTGCTAGAGAGCAGAGAGCTGCTAGAGAGCAGGGACTTTCGTACGGCTCTCTTGTGGAGAAAAGAGCTATATTTCTGATTGGCTGGGCGGATTGCAAACCCCCCCCCGTAAAACTCCCAAAAAGTTTTGTGAAGCCGCCATTTTATTATCCTTGCATTAGCATTATTAACATTAGCCCAGCGCAGAAACGCAGAGAGAGAGACTAACTTATGGCAACACAAAAAAAACATGGGAGCGGTGGAGATGAGGAGGTGTCGGCGTTCTGGCGATTTACTCGGAAGGCTTCAGTAGAAGCTGCTGGGACTCCCAGCAGCTTCTACTGAAGCCAGTCCCCAACTCCGGGGACTTCCGGCCGGGGACTTTGGGCGGCAGTATACGCCGTGAAGTGGTTTGCGGCCTGCCAGTAAACCCAAAGCAGAAGAAGAAGAAGTGACGTCAGCGGCTTCATTTGCCTAATCCACCCCCAGGTTCAAAGAGTTCTCATGAACTAAATTCTCATGAACCTTTGTGGGAAAAGTACTGCGGTGTGAATGCGCCTAATGGTATACTAAAATCCATGTGAAAAAAAAATTGCTTCTCACTGTTCTTAGGTCAAATATGTATATGCGATTAAAAATGCGATTAATTTCGATTAATTAATTACAAAGCCTCTAATTAATTAGATTCATTTTTTTAATCGAGTCCCGGCCCTAGTTTTTATCTTTGAATACGGAGCAGCTGGAGCAAACACAATTCCTCCCAGGATAAATAAAGTATTGAATTCTGTTAAAAAGAGGTTTTCCTGTTTTATGCCTTTTTCCTTTTTAACTTATTCCGTCTTCCTTTCTTTATTGCACCACGTTTTGTTTTTCTCTCACCCGGTGTTGCTCCTTCTCAACACTCTCTGTTCAATAATATCTCACAGAGTTGTTCGAGGCCAAAGACAAAGAGAGGTTTAGCTCTCAGACTCCTGCTGAGTTCAGCTGCTGCTCGAGGAAAAACGACCTCAGTGAAGAAGCTGCGTTTCAGAGATAAAGAGGCAGCGAGACACAACACACGAAATCTGGTGGAGGAAGCCAATTACTGTATTTGAAAAGGAGGCCAGAGTGACAAATCGGAGGGACAGTTGTCACTTTTTAAAGAAATAGTACAGAAAGATTGATGCTTATCTGATGTGTCTTTAAAGAGTCCCTATTTGTTCATGTATATCAGCATGTAGTGTTTCTACTTTAAAGAGTCCTCTCCTGCTGATGTTCTGGTGTATATCAGTATGTAGTGTCTACTTTAAAGAGTCCTCTCCTGCTGATGTTCAGGTGTATATCAGTATGTAGTGTCTCTACTTTAAAGAGTCCTCTCCTGCTGAGGTTCAGGTGTATATCAGTATGTAGTGTCTCTACTTTAAAGAGTCTCTCCTGCTGATGTTCAGGTGTATATCAGTATGTAGTGTCTCTACTTTAAAGAGTCCTCTCCTGCTGATGTTCAGGTGTATATCAGTATGTAGTGTCTACTTTAAAGAGTCCTTCCTGCTGATGTTCAGGTGTATATCAGTATGTAGTGTCTACTTTAAAGAGTCCTCTCCTGCTCATGTTCAGCTGTATATCAGTATGTAGTGTCTCTACTTTAAAGAGTCCTCTCCTGCTGATGTTCAGTGTATATCAGTATGTAGTGTCTCTACTTTAAAGAGTCCTCTCCTGCTGATGTTCAGCTGTATATCAGTATGTAGTGTCTCTACTTTAAAGAGTCCCTCCTGCTGATGTTCAGGTGTATATCAGTATGTAGTGTCTCTACTTTAAAGAGTCCTCTCCTCCTGATGTTCAGGTGTATATCAGTATGTAGTGTCTCTACTTTAAAGAGTCCTTTCCTCCTGATGTTCAGGTGTATATTAGTATGTATTGTCTCTACTTTAAAGAGTCCTCTCCTGCTGATGTTCAGGTGTATATCAGTATGTAGTGTCTCTACTTTAAAGAGTCCTCTCCTGCTGATGTTCAGGTGTATATCAGTATGTAGTGTATCTACTTTAAAGAGTCCTCTCCTGCTGATGTTCAGGTGTATATCAGTATGTAGTGTCTCTACTTTAAAGAGTCCTTTCCTCCTGATGTTCAGGTGTATATTAGTATGTATTGTCTCTACTTTAAAGAGTCCTCTCCTGCTGATGTTCAGGTGTATATCAGTATGTAGTGTCTCTACTTTAAAGAGTCCTTTCCTCCTGATGTTCAGGTGTATATTAGTATGTATTGTCTCTACTTTAAAGAGTCCTCTCCTGCTGATGTTCAGGTGTATATCAGTATGTAGTGTCTCTACTTTAAAGAGTCCTCTCCTGCTGATGTTCAGGTGTATATCAGTATGTAGTGTCTCTACTTTAAAGAGTCCTCTCCTGCTGATGTTCAGGTGTATACAGTATGTAGTGTATCTACTTTAAAGAGTCCTCTCCTGCTGATGTTCAGGTGTATATTACATTACATTACATTACATTGCATTTAGCTGACGCTTTTGTCCAAAGCGACTTACAATAAGTACGTTCGACCAGGAAGACACAACCTTGAAGAAAACAGAATCATATAGTACATCAGGTTTCATAGAGCCAAACATTTCAAGTGCTACTCAACTGGCTTTAGGTAATCCAGTCTATACTTTAAATAGTCCTCTCCTGCTGATGTTCAGGTGTATATCAGTATGTAGTGTCTCTACTTTAAAGAGTCCTCTCCTGCTGATGTTCAGGTGTATATCAGTATGTAGTGTCTCTACTTTAAAGAGTCCTCTCCTGCTGATGTTCAGGTGTATATCATATGTAGTGTCTCTACTTTAAAGAGTCCTCTCCTGCTGATGTTCAGGTGTATATCAGTATGTAGTGTCTCTACTTTAAAGAGTCCTCTCCTGCTGATGTTCAGGTGTATATCAGTATGTAGTGTCTCTACTTTAAAGAGTCCTCTCCTGCTGATGTTCAGGTGTATATCAGTATGTAGAGTCTATACTTTAAAGAGTCCTCTCCTGCTGATGTTCAGGTGTATATCAGTATGTTTTATACAGGGATATTATTTCGGAAATATCCAGAAGAGGTTGAACACAAACTGCCAGTTCTAAAGGAAGCAAACCCCTTAAATCTGCATGTATTCTTCATCAGGAGTGTTTGTCTGACGGTGAAACACGTTCAGAAACATCCCTCCCTAACATTGGGATGATTATACAGCGTTAAGACTCAGCGATCCTCCCCGGCACAAAGAGCCTCAAAAGAAACATCCTGTAAGCCGCAGCGTTAAAACATCGCCGTCATCCAATTGAGACAAATTACACCGTGTGAAGTTGCAGGGATGTAATTATGGAAATGACACGGCGGTGAAGCGAGGGGAAGAGATTTCACAGCCAGCAGCGAGGAGAGGAAGTGCTAAGAGAACTCAAACCACACTGAGAAAATACTCTGTTACAAGTAAACATATTACTAAAGGTAAAGTGAGTAAGAATTAACAACAACATGTATTTAAAGGAAAAAAGACACTTTACATTGTTCAATCTTTTTATTTTTTATTTGATAAATATTTCTAGATGCCAATGCGATGCTTTACTCCAGTAAAAGTAGTAAAACCACACTTTAAAAATACTCTGTTACATGTACAAATATTATTTAAAGGGGACCTATCATGCAAAATACACTTTGTGATGTCTTCTCTCCACCACCATGTCTCCCGGTGTGTCCCCGGTGTGTCCCCGGTGCGTCAGGGAACTCACGCAGCGTCAGGAAATAAAACCCTCTCTCTTTTCCTCCGTACCCAAATCTCTAAAAACGGGGAACAACGGAGCTGATCCAGATTTGCGTCTGATATGACGTAATATCTGAAATGTGGACCCACGGGCCAATCAGAAACTTGCTATCAGAAACAATGCCCGACTGTTTTGGACGTAATATGGTCGGTGTTTACATTAGCATCGCTAACACTCAGAGCTAACCTGTACTGGAGAGCATGTGTGTGAAGAAGCAGGAAGTAAAAAGGAACTCACCTTGTGGTATAACCGGCAAGAGAGAAAGCCTTTGAGCTCCAGACTGTTTCAGAGAGAATCCTTGATAATCTATCTATCTAATATATCTGAGACCTATGCTATTGCTTAGAAATATCATGATAGGTGACCTTTAAAGTAAAGCGTAAATATAAACATTGACATTGAATGTTATCTCGTTGCACTGTCATCGCTCTGCTTTTACCACTTTGGGGGGAAACTTCTGTAGCAATGGAGAGTCAGGACTCAGAGAGACACGATGGAGAGCTGGAGCTCTGATGGAGTCAGGACTCAGAGAGACACGATGGAGAGCTGGAGCTCTGATGGAGTCAGGACTCAGAGAGACACGATGGAGAGCTGGAGCTCTGATGGAGTCAGGACTCAGAGAGACGAGATGGAGAGCTGGAGCTCTTGATGGAGTCAGGACTCAGAGAGACACGATGGAGAGCTGGAGCTCTGATGGAGTCAGGACTCAGAGACACGAGGAGAGCTGGAGCTCTGATGGAGTCAGGACTCAGAGAGACACGAGGAGAGTTGGAGCTTTGATGGAGTCAGGACTCAGAGAGACACGATGGAGAGCTGGAGCTCTGATGGAGTCAGGACTCAGAGAGACGAGGAGAGCTGGAGCTTTGATGGAGTCAGGACTCAGAGAGACACGATGGAGAGCTGGAGCTCTGATGTCAAACGCTGACGGTTTATTTGGAGTTACGGCCGGATAATTCACAAGACAGGTGGTGTGTCACGAGTTCACACAGCGGCTGCCAAACCAATTCTGAAGAACTCTTTGTAGCTCGAGGTTTTAACTAGTTCAGAGTGTAATAATCAACATTCTTCATCAGCGAGACTTAAGCATATGGACCCTGAATCTAACTAGAGCTGTCGTCCAACCTACGTCCCTGAACAGTAAACTACCTCATGCCGGCTTGTGCTCGGTCATAGCCTGGCAACAACAATGCGCCCAAGCTCCTCCCCCTTAAGAGAGATAGCAGTGATACCAAGCTCCTCCCCCTTAAGAGAGATAGCAGTGATACTCAAGCTCCTCCCCCTTAAGAGAGATAGCAGTGATACTCAAGCTCCTCCCCCTTAAGAGAGATAGCAGTGATACAAGCTCCTCCCCCTTAAGAGAGATAGCAGTGATACCCAAGCTCCTCCCTCTTAAGAGAGATAGCAGTGATACCCAAGCTCCTCCCCCTTAAGAGAGATAGCAGTGATACCCAAGCTCCTCCCCCTTAAGAGAGATAGCAGTGATACCCAAGCTCCTCCCCCTTAAGAGAGGTAGCAGTGATACCCAAGCCCTCCCCCTTAAGAGAGATAGCAGTGATACCCAAGCCCCTCCCCCTTAAGAGAGATAGCAGTGATACCCAAGGCCGTAGACCTATGCCGTGGGAAAGGAGACATTGGCCGTTTCTCAATCTCGAGGATACTGGCTTCCAAGCCAATATTTCAAGGATGCTACGTCATCGAGTGCCGCCCAAGGACTGTTCCAATCTCCAGCATACTTGGAATTCCACCGAGGCCGCGTCCTTGGTTTGGGGGAAATTTCGAGGCTGCACATGGGTAGACTTCGCATCCTTAAAATCCCCACAATGCTTTGCGCACGGACCAATTTCAAAAAACCCTTGCGGAGAAGGCTGAAGCAGCACACATTTAAATGTAGTATGTAGTGGCGTAGAACATGTGTTGGTAAATATGTGACTTGTTTTCACCCAAAATGTGTTCCTGAAAGTAAAGCAAGTTCATAATTAGATAGACATCGTGAGGTATTTATTTCAGTACAGTTTATGTTGAAACCGTTAGAGAGAGTGGCACACTTGTTAGCCTGTTCCATTCTTCTTCGTTTTCCGAAGCCGTGGCTTGGAAGCATACTTGCTTCGTTTCTGAAGGAAGTGACTTGGAAGTACGCGACTACCAAGCCAGCATCCTCGCGATTGAGAAACACCTAGTGAAAAGAGACAACGCTGAACTGGGTCGAAGGTGGAATACTTAAGCAAATGATTCCCTAACAACCACTCTTATTTATTTATTTGTGTCTATGCTTTTACTGCAGTGAGAGTTGCCAAAGAAATGTCGTTGTACTCTGTATGATGACAATAAAGAAATATTCTATTGATCAAAGTGACTTGTTTTTATCGTCAGTTGCTTCGTGCAGGGCCAGAAAGCCTCACATCTCGCTCTCTGTGGTGTGAAATCAAATAGTTTTCAAAGACCCCCCCCCCCCCCCCCCCCCTTTATCCTGCTGCTGCCCGCTCATAATGTGAGTTGTGTAACTGCAGCAGGCAGAGAGCACAGATTTAGAGTTTCAAGTGCTTTACATCTGCAAATAGCTTTTCCATTAACGCTAACAAGCAGCAATATTGAGAGCGGTGATTCAGAACATCAACAGTTTGTTGCCTCTTTATTTCCCCCGCATCCTTTCAAGCTCTAAAAGTATTAAATGGCTTTTGGGAAGTTGTCGTAAATAAAACTAGAGGAAAGAGCATTTACCTTTTTTAATTAAATATCGCGTCCTCCCAAACAAAACCTCCCTAAGTCTGCAAACATCTTAACACCATTTTCATTCATTGTATTTGTCCCGCTCATGGTACGCTAAACTCAATGTACAATACTTGCCAACAGAACATGTCTCCACAACACACCATTGAGCGAAAAGGAGATTTAGTTTATCATGAGGCATTTAGCTTTTTTAAGCAATGCCAACATGTGCAATAAACACTTTGCAAAACACTGACTAATCGCATGTATAGTGCTATGCTGCGGTTCTTGAGTTGTTGGAAGGTGGACTTTATTTATTTTTGGATGGAGCTATGCTAACCATATTATTTAAGATAAGCTAAGCTAGCAGTTTCCCCCTGCTTCGTGTGTTTGTGCTAAGCTACATGTGCTAACAGTTTCCTCTGCTTCCATTATTTCTGCTAAGCTACATATGCTAACAGTTCCCTCTGCTTCCAGTGTTTGTGCTAAGCTACATGTGCTAACAGGTTCCCTCTGCTTCCAGTGTTTGTGCTAAGCTACATATGCTAACAGTTTCCCTCTGCTTCCAGTGTTTGTGCTAAGCTACATATGCTAGCAGTTTCCCCCTGCTTCCTGTGTTTGTGCTAAGCTACATATGCTAGCAGTTTCCCCCTGCTTCCAGTGTTTGTGCTAAGCTACATATGCTAGCAGTTTCCCCCTGCTTCCTGTGTTTGTGCTAAGCTACATATGCTAGCAGTTTCCCCCTGCTTCCAGTGTTTGTGCTAAGCTACATATGCTAGCAGTTCCCCTGCTTCCTGTGTTTGTGCTAAGCTACATATGCTAGCAGTTTCCCCCTGCTTCCTGTGTTTGTGCTAAGCTACATATGCTAGCAGTTTCCCCCTGCTTTCCTGTTTTGTGCTAAGCTACATATGCTAGCAGTTTCCCCCTGCTTCCTGTGTTTGTGCTAAGCTACATATGCTAGCAGTTTCCCCTGCTTCCTGTGTTTGTGCTAAGCTACATATGCTAGCAGTTTCCCCCTGCTTCCTGTTTTTGCTAAGCTAGCCCCTGCTTTCATTGCATTCATTAAAACACATACGTCTTTCGAATCCTACTTTAGTGCATCTTCTGTTTCTTGTTTTTGAAAAATGTTCTGCATTTTACCCATGATTTTACCTCACGATTGTAATTATGGATGTTTAAAAAAAGGAAATATGTCCTCCACATCAGAACATATTATCTGTTAGCTAATATATTGCTTTTCACTTATCTTTGCAATACTTTAAAGTAACACTGGGTCATTTTCCTGATGGTAGCAACAAGTATTCCTTCTTAAGACGCTCAGGCTTAGCAGCAGGGAACATTGCAACATCACACACAAGGCTCTGTTTCTGCAGATATGAGGCTTAATTGTCTCGTTAGGAACAAACCAAAGAGCAAAGTGACCCGAGGCGTTTCAGAGAGGTTTCCCTGGAGGTTAGTCACTTCCTGTCGCTCATGAATAAAACATGCGCTCTGTTATCGACACGCTGCCAGGTGAAGTCTGCATGAAGCCACACGTCTAACTGTCGAGGAAATAAACACAAAAGAGGACAAATTAGAGCGAGTAATAATAAGGGGAGGAAGGAAGGTAATTAGACAGCATCTGCTCATCTTATGCTG
Source organism: Gymnodraco acuticeps (assembly GCF_902827175.1). Taxonomy (NCBI): domain Eukaryota; kingdom Metazoa; phylum Chordata; class Actinopteri; order Perciformes; family Bathydraconidae; genus Gymnodraco; species Gymnodraco acuticeps. The sequence goes on from NW_022990959.1 coordinate 70,556, forward strand.
AATCATTGTAGTGAAAGAGAGGCTTTATGCAAGTTCCAAATCTATTTCAATATAAATACTGCTATATTTTTATTTAATTTTTTAATGTTATTATAGTTTTCTTAAAATCTGTGTTTTAATTGTTTTACTTTTATGTATTCACCACGACACCAAGTCAAACCCTGGTACGTGTCAACCTACCTGATTCTAATTCTGATTCTGATGCAATGTTTAAAACCAACTGAAGAGTTTGTTACTTTGGATCCAGCTCACCTTATCCTTTGCCTGAACTAGAGCGCTTCCACATTGCATTATTTTGTGTTCCAACTTCTGTTTCAGAGCGTCAGAGCTTTTACTTTGTTTTGCATCGCCAGCTTTATCATCCTTTACCTGCCAAATACATTACATCACATGTTACTTGTTAGACGCTTTTATCCAAAGCGACTCACTACTCAATACTGTGGATAATCCCCACAGAAGCAATTTGGGATGAAGTGTCTCAGGGACACAACGACATGCTGACTGCAGTGGGGTTTGAACCTGTGACCCCCTGATCCGAACACCTACGGACAACCCACTACGCCACACGCCCCTCCAAATAAAAACAATCCTACTTTTTTAGGCGCGAATGGAGACATTTAAGAGTCCCACTGTGTCATACGTTTATTCAAATAATGCATATTTTAGGACTTCAGGCGTTTGAAGCTGTCAGAAGAACCGTAGACACAGGTCTGCACTGCAAGTCTAACATAGTGGTGTTAGATCAGCGGTTCCCAACCTTTTTCAACTTAGAGCCCACTTAAAATCTAAAAAATGTTCGCAGCCACACATTCAACCATAAGCAATACGGAGGCAAAATAAGCTTTTTAATTTAATCAGAAAATAATCTGGCCATCAGAAACAAACAGACATTTTATTACACGGTTTAGTTGAATTCTCGATTCTGATTGGTCAATTCAGAACATGTGACACGTTAATCCAGTAGAACAGACCGTTGCTAAGGACTGTAATGACCGTTGCTAAGCACTGTAATGACCGTTGCTAAGGAAGATCGAGAAGAGAAAGGAAAAGAGGTCAAATAAAAAAAGAATCTTAATAAGGAAAATGTTTCCACAAAATCATAATGTTTTGCAAATTATTTCGCGGCCCCTTGCGATGCCTTCGTGGACCACTAGGGGGACGCGGCCCACAGTTTGGGAACCGCTGTGTTAGATAATGATAACAGTTTAAATTTGGAGTGCTATGAATATGCCGATAGTTTGCTAGTCACATTACATTACGTTTTTATCCAAAGCGACGTACAATAAGTGCGAAAACCATAAAGAATCAAACTCCGAACAACAAGGAAGTGCATATTCACTTCAAGCAGTCATACCATTGTAAGTGCTTGGAAATTAGAAACTCTTCAAAGTGCTTTATACTAGTTAAAACAACCCAGTTAATAAGGATAACAATGACTTTTTATTGCAAATATACAAATGAGTGTTTCACCAGAGCAGCGTCATGAATGCACATTTCATCAATAGTTCTTGAGATATTTCAGTCGAAGCTGACTTTCCCAGAGCTTTCTGTGTGATCACTGTTGATGCAACACGCTGTAATAATGCTGTCGAACTCAGGGTCACAAGAGTCATTCAAACTTTAAACAGATTTCGGAGCATCTGTTTCCTGCAGTCCCTACTCTCCTCTGTTGAGCAAACTTACTACATGGATGATAACCTTAAGCAAAACATGTTTTAAAATAAATGCAGAACCATAAAGCCTGTCAGCGGAGAGGTTCATGTTTTATTCACACAGCGAGGAAACTTTGAAAAGCTTGAAATAGATCCAGTCTCTTCTTCACGAGTCTGACCTCACACATCATCAGGAGAATGATTTCATATCTTAAAAATAGACTACTACTGGTTTCACTGTCTAGTATGTAGTGTCTCTACTTTAAAGAGTCCTCTCCTGCTGATGTTCAGGTGTATATCAGTATGTGTTGTCTCTACTTTAAAGAGTCCTCTCCTGCTGATGTTCAGGTGTATATCAGTATGTAGTGTCTCTACTTTAAAGAGTCCTCTCCTGCTGATGTTCAGGTGTATATCAGTATGTAGTGTCTCTACTTTAAGAGTCCTCTCCTGCTGATGTTCAGGTGTATATCAGTATGTAGTGTCTCTACTTTAAAGAGTCCTCTCCGCTGCTGTTTCAGGTGTATATCAGTATGTAGTGTCTCTACTTTAAAGAGTCCTCTCCTGCTGATGTTCAGGTGTATATCAGTATGTAGTGTCTCTACTTTAAAGAGTCCTCTCCTGCTGATGTTCAGGTGTATATCAGTATGTAGTGTCTCTACTTTAAAGAGTCCTCTCCTGCTGATGTTCAGGTGTATATCAGTATGTAGTGTCTCTACTTTAAAGAGTCCTCTCCTGCTGATGTTCAGGTGTATATCAGTATGTAGTGTCTCTATTTTAAAGAGTCCTCTCCTGCTGATGTTCAGGTGTATATCAGTATGTAGTGTCTCTACTTTAAAGAGTCCTCTCCTGCTGATGTTCAGGTGTATATCAGTATGTAGTGTCTCTACTTTAAAGAGTCCTCTCCTGCTGATGTTCAGGTGTATATCAGTATGTAGTGTCTCTACTTTAAAGAGTCCTCTCCTGCTGATGTTCAGGTGTATATCAGTATGTAGTGTCTCTACTTTAAAGAGTCCTCTCCTGGAGGGAACACAGTGATTCTATCCTTTGCAGGCCGTTTACATGCACTCAAACCTATAACACACACTACAGGAAAGGGATAATCACATAAAGCAGAATAGGGACTCTTTAAAGTAAAGGATCTGAATAATTTCGGTCAGAAAGTTATGTATCAGTGACTCATTCAGAGTGGAAAGTGGAGCACTGGAGGGAAGGATTTGATTGAAAACCAGATCAATACGCCACATGGCCTGTGTGTGTGTGTGTGTGTGTGTGTGTGTGTGTGTGTGGTGGTGGTGTGTGTGTGTGTGTGTGTGTCTGTATCGCTGCTGACTTAAAGCTTGAGTTTCCTACAAATCATCAGTTTCTGAGAGGAAAATCTTTGAACATTTCAAAGACAGGAAATCAGCCTCGAGTGAATTACGAATTAAAAACATTTAGATTTAAAACCCAACGCTGGAGAAAAACAGGCAAAAAAACCTCAGTTTCTGAAAATAAGAACAGAATTAAGATGTAAAATCAGTGTCTTTTACTTATTTAGACCTTGAGTTCCTGTCAATGTTTGAATCTCTACTCATAAATAAACATATAACGTATACAATTCAGATTCAAAACCCAATGGTGGAAAATCAACAGCATTTTCTGAGATTAAAATCCATATTTTTAACAAAAGAAAGTTAGAAAATCAGTCATTTTCATTTCATGTGTGTATCGCTGCTGTGTGTATCCCTGCTGTGTGTATCCTGCTGTGTGTATCGCTGCTGTGTGTATCCTGCTGTGTGTATCCCTGCTGTGTGTATCGTGCTGTGTGTATCGCTGCTGTGTGTATCCCTGCTGTGTGTATCCCTGCTGTGTGTATCCTGCTGTGGTATCCCTGCTGTGTGTATCCTGCTGTGTGTATCGCTGCTGTGTGTATCCTGCTGTGTGTATCGCTGCTGTGTGTATCCCTGCTGTGTATCCCTGCTGTGTGTATCGCTGCTGTGTGTATCGCTGCTGTGTGTATCGTGCTGTGTGTTATCGCTGCTGTGTTGTATCGTGCTGTTGTGTATCCCTGCTGTGTGTATCGCTGCTGTGTGTATCCTGCTGTGTGTATCGCTGCTGTGTGCTCCTGCTGTGTGTATCCCTGCTGTGTGTATCGCTGCTGTGTGATCCCTGCTGTGTGTATCCCTGCTGTGTATCGCTGCTGTGTGTATCGCTGCTGTGTATCCCTGCTGGTGTATCGCTGCTGTGTGTATCCCTGTGGTGTATCCCTGCTGTGTGTATCGTGCTGTGTGTATCCCTGTTGTGTGTATCCTGCTTGTGTGTATCCTGTTGTGTGTATCCTGCTTGTGTATCGCTGCTGTGTGTATCGCTGCTGTGTGTATCGTGCTTGTGTATCCCTGCTGTGTGTATCGCTGCTGTGTGTATCGCTGCTGTGTGTATCCCTGCTGTGTGTATCCCGTGCTGTGTGTATCGCTGCTGTGTGTATCCCTGCTGTGTGTATCCTGCTGTGTGTATCCCTGCTGTGTGTATCGCTGCTGTGTGTATCCTGCTGTGTGTATCCCTGCTGTGTGTATCGCTGCTGTGTGTATCCTGCTGTGTGTATCGCTGTGTGTGTATCGGCTGTGTGTATCGCTGCTGTGTGTATCCCTGCTGTGTGTATCTGCTGTGTGTATCGCTGCTGTGTGTATCCCTGCTGTGTGTATCGCTGGGTGTATCGCTGCTGTGTGTATCCCTGCTGTGTGTATCCCTGCTGTGTGATCGTGCTGGTGTATCTGCTGTGTGATCGCTGCTGTGTGTATCCCTGCGTGTGTATCGCGTTGTGTGGATCGCTGCTGTGTGTATCGCTGATGTGTGTATGATGTGTATACGATGTGTGTATGCCTGCTGTGTGGATCGCTGCTGTGTGTACCCTGCTGTGTGTATCGTGCTGTGTGTATCGCTGCTGTGTATCTGCTGTGTGTATCGCTGCTGTGTGTATCGCTGCGGTGTGTATCTGCTGTGTGTATCG